>NC_086355.1:1572900-1642900 GCF_036324505.1 Eleginops maclovinus
CTTTAGAGTTGGCCTACAAAAACACGTCATCGCTGCACCATTATATTGTGATTAAATCCAGATAAAGGAACCAAAGCGAGGACAAAAAGTCTCTGTAGGAAGTCCTTAAAATAATCCCCTCTGCTCTCTCATTTGTTCTTATTAAGCCCTGTATCTACCCCCCCCCCACATTAAGCTCCTACTTTTACATCTTTAATGACGTTAAATGCTTTTTACAGGCGTGTGGATTCTCACTGTTGGGGTTTTGAGGTGTGTCACAACTCCAGATAAAACCAGACTTGTAAACATTGCGATTGAAAGTCTCTCTTCCACAGTGTGAGGAGTGTTATATATTGTGTGTAACAAGGTATGTGTTACGAGGTGTGTGTTGTGGAGTGTCTCAGTGTGAACGGCTGAGCTCTTCACGTGTGCCTGGAGGAAGCTTAAGTAAAGCGAGGAGACGTCCTGTCAGGCGGGATTATGAACTCTCCATCAGCCCAGGGAGAATTAGAGAGCAGTAATGTGGCAGGTAAAGCTCCTCTCAGAAACATTAATGATCATGAACTCTCAGCATGTGTGCATGGTACCTGGCAAATGTCAGACCGGATATTAATATAGAAATGATATACATGCTCATAACTCCATATGAACAGCCCTTTGCATGTACATGCGATTAACCTCTAGTGTTGGATTTTCTATGACATTTAAAGGAGCAGTAAAACATTTAGCTTGCTTTGTAAAAGATGCGAGAGCTATTATCATGTCTGTGAATTAAAGAGGACACATTCTGCTCTGATTGGTTAGCTGGCCGCCTCTGTAGTGACTGGTCAAGCCCCTTAGCCTATCACGTACAGTGTGCACGAGTGTTTCATAGTGATTTCACAATGATACAGAGCTAAACAAAGGAAAACAATGGAGGCGTTTCAGGCAGGGGTTTTAACCTTTGCAGACCATTTATATGCACACAAATCTATATAACACACTACAGGAGAGGGCAATAACAAACAGAAGTGATGCCCAGTGAAGAAATGCTATACTTCTTTCCTGGACGAGTACTGTGAAGGTGACCTTTGCCTGCCTTCATAATGAACTGCTTCAAAGCAAACAGCCCAAAGACAACAGAGGAAGACTTCCATTGAACTGAAAACTCCCAAGTGTGTTTGTGTGTGTGTGTGTGTGTGTGTGTGTGTGTGTGTGTGTGTGTGTGTGTGTGTGTGTGTGTGTGTGTGTGTGTGTGTGTGTGTGTGTGTGTGTGAGCAGCAGAGAGAATAAGAAGCAGTCCAGTGTGGAAGAACACACAAACAAGCACAAACCTCTGACGTCTCACTGCATTAACTCTTACTGTGACGCAGAGTGGGTAATAAACCATGATACCTTGAGTCATTTGTATGAGTAATAACAGATGTCTCACCCTCTGTGCTGAGTCCGGGGCTGGAGGTGAACTGGGCCACGTCCACGATCTTGACAGCGAACTGCTGCCCCGTCTCTCTGTTGATGCATCTCCGCACCACGCTGAAGGGACCCCTTTAAAAAACACAGACAAACAAACCTTTAACATGTGGCTCAATATGCAGGTTCCTGCCAAACTCCTGTACATACATTCATATATTTGCACCCGAAGAACTTTAAATACAATTATTTTTCACCTGGATGAAGTGCATTTAGTCCTTGTACTCTCTGTATGCTGTATTTTGTACTGCTACAGTTTGTAGTATTTTGCAGGAAACGAAAGAGAAAAGGCTCTTTGTTTTATTAGATGCTCAACATTCAGCCAATAGATATTCAATTAGATTCCTCCCTGGTTTAAACTGAAGTAAATAAAGTCAGATACTACTCCCCTCCCCCCTTCCCTCTCACTACACCTCCTCCTCCTCCTCTTCCTATTGGATGCATCAAAGTGGAAACATTATCCCAGAGGCAGAGTGTGTGTTATTCTGTTTCCTGCAACACACTGTGCAGCTGCAGACCAACACATGCAGAGAACACCAGACTGCACTCGGCTTCTCATCGCCGGGGTTGCAGGGTGCACAAATGGAGCGCTCCCACCTGAGGAGTGAGGTGGGGGGGGGGGGGTGTCGGTTCGGTCAGCAGGGTAAACAGAGGTGCATCACTCTGGGGTCGAGGGTTAAAATTAACAAGCACACAGGTCAGAGCATTACAGCAGGAACTCCTAAATAAAGCTGCTACTGCACTCACAACACTGTGGAGTAAAGTGTGTGTGTGTGTGTGTGTGTGTGTGTGTGTGTGTGTGTGTGTGTGTGTGTGTGTGTGTGTGTGTGTGTGTGTGAGATGTAGTTTAGCAGCAGGGAGGAAAGAGAGAAGCTGCTGCAGATACAGGTAAAAACACAAAATGGATTTCTTATATATAAACACACACGCTGGAAGCAGCAGGCACACAATCCTATATATTGTTTCTATACCGGCTTGTAGAGTGGTGCAGTGATGATGATTTTTCCATTCAATTTCAGGATATTGCAGAAGATAAGATCTTTTTTGGTACTGTAAAAAGCTGATGTAAGGCTACAAATAACTACAGCACGGTCACATGACTTCAAGTCTCCACCGCTAAGCTAAAGGCGGCTAATGTTGGGCTATAAAGGAACTACAGCACGGTCACATGACTTCACGTCACCACCGCTAAGCTAAAGGAGGCTAATGTTGGGCTATAAAGGAACTACAGCACGGTCACATGACTTCACGTCTCCACCGCTAAGCTAAAGGCGGCTAATGTTGGGCTATAAAGGAACTACAGCACGGTCACATGACTTCACGTCACCACCGCTAAGCTAAAGGCGGCTAATGTTGGGCTATAAAGGAACTACAGCACGGTCACATGACTTCACGTCTCCACCGCTAAGCTAAAGGAGGCTAATGTTGGGCTATAAAGGAACTAGAGCACGGTCACATGACTTCACGTCACCACCGCTAAGCTAAAGGAGGCTAATGTTGGGCTATAAAGGAACTAGAGCACGGTCACATGACTTCACGTCACCACCGCAAAGCTAAAGGCGGCTAATGTTGGGCTATAAAGGAACTACAGCACGGTCACATGACTTCACATCACCACCGCTAAGCTAAAGGCGGCTAAAGGAACTACAGCACGGTCACATGACTTCACGTCTCCACCGCTAAGCTAAAGGCGGCTAATGTTGGGCTATAAAGGAACTACAGCACGGTCACATGACTTCACGTCTCCACCGCTAAGCTAAAGGCGGCTAATGTTGGGCTATAAAGGAACTACAGCACGGTCACATGACTTCACGTCTCCACCGCTAAGCTAAAGGAGGCTAATGTTGGGCTATAAAGGAACTAGAGCACGGTCACATGACTTCACGTCACCACCGCTAAGCTAAAGGAGGCTAATGTTGGGCTATAAAGGAACTAGAGCACGGTCACATGACTTCACGTCACCACCGCAAAGCTAAAGGCGGCTAATGTTGGGCTATACAGGAACTACAGCACGGTCACATGACTTCACGTCTCCACCGCTAAGCTAAAGGCGGCTAATGTTGGGCTATAAAGGAACTACAGCACAGAAAAACGAGTTAACCAAACGTGCCATTATGCTGTCTTACTTTTAGGTTTTAGAAATCTTTCCTGCAGCACGTTATTCCTAAAATCTATCTCAGCATGCATTGCTCTGCTTGCAGAGGAACACCCTGCACAGATCAGCAGGACACGCTGTAATGTGACGGATTAATACCGGAGAGCACATTTAGATCCCTGCCGCCATGAGGCTATTTATAGATGCAGGTTTGATGATCTTTATCCTGAGGGCATGAGGTACAGTGTGTGTGGCTCGGGATCATTTAATATGTTTTAATAGATGGTACTATTTCTATGTCTGGGTTGTGGTACTGATATGTAACTGTTATTTTGACACTGAACAATTCGACACACTGATTTTAAATCCTGTTTTAAACCAACATTTCAAATCAATAAAAACTAAAGCTAATTTTATCAGGTAAAATGTAAAAATGTCCATTAGGGCAAAATAATGTCAGTGAAGACGATAAAACTAGGGTAGGAAATTAGTACTGTTATGTCCGATTGTAGAACTAGCCGAAAAAGCAAGCATCACACACACACTGACGCGCGCACACACACACACACACACACACACCTGCAGCCCACATCAGATAACACTGCACACACTCAGAGACACAACACAGCACCACAGACAGTGACACACACATATACCCTGGCACAGCTGAAGTGTGTGAGTGAGCGTGTGTGTGTGTGTGACTGGTTGAACAGATGGTGATCAAGCTAAAGCTGCTTAGTGTCAGAGGGTGAGGTAGGACGGCACCGTGCCCGAGCGTGGAACACACACACACACACACACACACACACACACACACACACACACACACACACACACACACACACACACACACACACACACACACACACACACACACACACACACACACACACACACACACACACACACACACACACACACACACACACACACACACACACACAGTATAAACATAGATCAAACTGGAGACTGAAATAACACTACGGGAAATGTTGCTGAGTAAGCCGTGACCATGGGGATTGTGCAACGTTTCTTAGCTGGATCAATGCATGCGGACATCTCTAACACACACACACACGGTCATCACCTTAGTGAGCAGACACATTCCTCGGTGTCCCTGGTTCACCATCACATGAAAAGTATTTATTTCACCGGCGGATTCTGAGTGCAATTAGGACATTATGATGAACACACACACACACACACACACACACACACACACACACACACACACACACACAGAGTAAGGTTGTAATTCCACAATAACCAACAGAAATCCATCTTTTCTCCTCCAGTCCATTAACTTACCCCACTTTCTCTCTGGGTAATTAAGCAACTTCCAAATCCTCTCTGCTTGATCATTTAAATGCTAGTAAAATAAGCCAGATTGCTCTGTCTTCTGTCGTTGCGTTTGCTTGATGTGTGTCTGCAAGGTTATAGACTACTTCTTGATCCTCAAAATGTCCTCATAACACACACACAGACAGATTATAGGTCAGTTGCACTCTGAGTTAGGCTAAACCTGACAATATCTGTGTAGTCAACGTCCAGGCTGCACAATTCCTCAAAATGTACTGAAATGCCATTATTCAATTAGCAGTAAGAGAATATTTGTTAAAGGATAGATATGTGACAATATTGTGGAGCTGCAGTCCCGGGCTACACAATTAGAAGAGCCCTTTTCAATGTGCTTTCAGAAGAAGCAGCATCGACTACTTTGATAATCATGTCGACAAACAGCTGTACAAAGCGACTGGAAGTAAAGGGAAAAGTGACAAAAATCACTCTCTTTCTTCCACATTTCCTCTGAAGAGTGTTTGTCTGAGAGCGGTCGGCTCCATGGGGAAAGATAACAACAGCGTGCAAACAATGCATTTGACAATTTCAGGAAGTCAGCGCTGGAGAAGTCTTTGTGAAATTAAACTGAAACTCCAGCAGCAGTAGATCTCATCTCTGGCTCAGCAGCAGCAGGTACTCTGGGTCAGAGGTCTCTCATTAGTAATGCAGTATGCTCTCCACTGCTGCTGCCTTATCTCCCACCTCATACAGTCCCTTGACCTCTGACCCCCCCCCCCCCAAATGTCAGGCAGCGCTCAATGCCTGGAGGAGCTGCAACAAACAGGCTGAGCTGTGGAGATGGGTTGGAAATACTGAGGTTGAATCAGGAGAGAACTTGAGAAAAAAGGAAGATTCAATGTAGGAAAGTTACCGGTAAATGTCAAAGATTCCCTGAAGTGGACGATAAAGCTAAGTTAAGGACGAGAATTCACAGAGACACTGTAGAGTTTCTCAAACTGCATCTCATTTCTGTGGTCATTTTACTGTTGCAACACGTCTGTCTAACAAGATGGTTTCAAATGTTCTCAAGATGTGTATCCATGGGTTATGTTGGACTTGCAGGTGATATATTTATTCTGAGACTTATGTCATTTTAAATTACGTGTGGAAAAGTGATGCTGTGTGTGTTTGTGACCTAAGAAGACAACAGGTTTGGTTTGGATTCGAAAAGCACGGGACATATCCTGCTGATGTTCAGGTGTATATCAGTCTCTACTGGGACATGTCTCCATGCTTTAATGTCCAAAAAGCTCTGGATTTCTCTCCTACTGCCTGAGCTGCAGCACCTCTTTCCCCCCTCTGTCCACCCCATGTTTACACGCTGAAGTAACAGAACATTTCCCCGCTTAAGGATCAATAAAATAACTCCAATCTGCAGCTTTATTCTGCCTTAAAGAAGATTTAAGAGTCACAATCAACACCTTCTGCACACACCAGGCTCACAATTCTCCAAAGCAGGAGAAATGAACTCTAGATAAGCGTCAGAGGAGAGGGGAGCGGCTTCTCAAACCGCAGACGGCTGAAGTGGCGGATCTGGGCGTCTTGGAAGAAATCAGCCGCGGTATTGTGGCGCTGAATGAGGCTCAGCTGCACACAGCGGCAGCCATTAGCGCTGTGAATGGAGAGTCAGCTGCACACGGGCCGCTCTTCTGATGATTCCTGCACTTCAGCCAGCGCTCGCTCAAATAACAGGAAGGAGGACGAACCGGGAAGAGGGAGAAAAGTCCTGAACACGCCTCCTCCATGTTTCCAGAGTCGATCTGAACTGAGAGCATGCACCGGCATTTAATTGGATTTATTAACAGTGAATTATGCAGGCCCCTATAACCAGAGTTCCTCCAAACTGTGTTGATCTCATTACTTTAAGGTCTTGACTCTGAACCGTTTGTCTCAGGATTATGATTTATCATCTTATTATGGTCTAGTAATTACACTAAATGGGTTCCTGAAGGTCGCAACATGTTGCTCTTCCTTTAATTCATCGTCAGCGGCTTGCTGTTGATCAAATAAGAAAGTGTAGCTCACAGTTTTAGACGTTTTAAACTCTACTTTAAGGCGGATGTGCAAACACTTGGCAAACTTACAGCGTACGTTACTGTAATAAAACATCACATGCATGCTGGGCATCAGGCCTGCACACATGGCATTACTGATGTGTTATATGACATGCATTAAACTATTTAACTCAAATTCAACCTGACAAGCCTATAGAGTTTGTATTAGGCCGTCACGATTGAGCTTCATAATTAATTCTTTGTGATGCGTCCGCTGCTACTGTAATTGCTGCCAGCGTCCGTAACGGTGATGATAAAACACCTGACCCACTTCTGAACACCTCTCCTGGATCACTTATCCTCTCTGCACTTCTTTTAATGCTCCGTTCTGGAAAGCAGTGAAGGAAGAAAGAAGTAGAGCAGTAGTTTTATGACACATTTGTGGGTTTGTTTGGTGCGTATGGCTGTAAATGATGTTGAATGCAGCAGAACTGCAGTGCATTAAAACTGTGTGAACTACATGTCGATATTACGGCTTCTCCACACTCAAATTTCCAGACGTTGGAGAACATGTTTGACCTGTTTCTGTTTTAAAAATCATGTCTTACAATCGGAAATGTCGAGAAAGCCATCAAAGAAATGTGCATTTACCAGTTTTTACCTCACAGGGAGAAATCTAGGAATACAAATATTTTTCCTAACATAGCTGATGCTTTCATGCAAAGAGAGTGCAACTAACCATTTAGATACAAACCAAGAACAGTAAGAGAACTGCAAGTAACCCCAACCCCCACATGCTTCATACCTAAGTGAGAGGGTTTTCCATAGTCATTAAAGTATTTAACCTCGGAGCAATCCTCCATACTTGGCCATACTGCGTAGGAACCCTGAGAATGGCCTCCAGTATAAACATGTTTGACCTTTAGTCTCCCAGTTCACATCAATAAGCACACCTCTGCAGCTGACCTCAGGTAGGAGGTGTTGCAGTGACTCCACTCTGACCGACCCAGAGAGAGGAGGGGGGCTCAGCAGAGAGCAGAGAGCAGCGCATGTGCTGCAATGCATCCCACGTCCCGGTAACCAACGGGGGATTTACGACAGCATCAAAAAGATGGGGTGCCCTGCAGTGCCCGCCGTCTATCTGCATCTCTGTGTTTGTGTCTGTGTGTGTGTGTGTGTGTGTGTGTGTCTGTGTGTGTGTGTTGGCGTAGTAAAACGTGATTTGCAGGCCGCAGTCCTTCCCAACTTCTGAGTGCATCAATCACGCTGCGTCTCATTCCGTAAATGTCACCGGCTTTACGACACACACTAGTCCGGAGCAACACTCACACTCAGGGAGGGGCCGGTTTAAAATGCATTAAACAGAGGTATGCAGTTAGGAGGAGAAGGAAAGGAAACATCAACAGGAGAGGATGCTAGAGTAGAGACACTACATACTGATATACACCTGAACATCAGCAGGACAGGACTCTTTAAAGTAGAGACTCTACATACTGATATACACCTGAACATCAGCAGGAGAGGACTCTTTAAAGTAGAGACTCTACATACTGATATACACCTGAACATCAGCAGGAGAGGACTCTTTAAAGTAGAGACTCTACATACTGATATACACCTGAACATCAGCAGGAGAGGACTCTTTAAAGTAGAGACTCTACATACTGATATACACCTGAACATCAGCAGGAGAGGACTCTTTAAAGTAGAGACTCTACATACTGATATACACCTGAACATCAGCAGGAGAGGACTCTTTAAAGTAAAGACACTACATACTGATATACACCTGAACATCAGCAGGAGAGGACTCTTTAAAGTAGAGACTCTACATACTGATATACCCCTGAACATCAGCAGGAGAGGACTCTTTAAAGTAGAGACTCTACATACTGATATACACCTGAACATCAGCAGGAGAGGACTCTTTAAAGTAGAGACACTACATACTGACACCTGAACATCAGCAGGAGAGGACTCTTTAAAGTAGAGACGCTATATACTGATATACACCTGAACATCAGCAGGAGAGGACTCTTTAAAGTAGAGACTCTACATACTGATATACACCTGAACATCAGCAGGAGGGGACTCTTTACAGTTCACTCTTGGACTACAGCCAGCAGCTCCTGATAGAGACGACGGTCACGTTCTCTGAGCTGTTAGATTAGACGGACACTTCTAGCATGCCAATTTATCCTAATCTCACCAGGATAAGAATCAGTGTCAACAATAGAATGAAGACATCTTCCAAGGAGAAGGAAACCGGTTTTGCATTGTGAGGAATCTCACACAGAGGAAGCATAAAGAGACAATCACACCCTGACTTATCAGTGATTGCACACTGAGGTTTAAATAAAGGACTGAAACAGAAGGTGTGAGGAAGCGTCAGCCTGCAGGAAACATTCAGGAGAATCCACACTAAGTGAAACTCATTCTATATTTACACCTCATGGAGAGAGGGGGAAGTCAGAGAGAGAGAAGTGAAAGAATGACACATGAAGGAAGCAATTAGACAAACAGATAGTCTATACGTTTCCTACCAACTGCACTGTATTCACTTTTTAGCATTTTACTTAAGAATCCAACGTCTGAAACGTATTGACTTACAGCGCCTTAAAGCTTGTGGAACAAAGTTAGTATTGCATGTAGGGCAATAGTTAAAATGTCACTACGGACAATAATGCTCAAAGAAAACCAAATTCATTCGTAAAAGCATCGTCCAATTTTCAGCAGGAAGACGCAGAAGACACCACCGTGACTTTTATGACGTTGTTTCTGTGCAAAAAAATACAGATGCTGCAATTTTCATTCAACTTAGACGCCATCTTTGAGTCTGATACTGATTTATTTATACAAATCCATGTGTTGCAGCTGTAGGCGGATACGGCTGGATACTGGAAACACCTCGACACGCTCAAACCATTGCTCCACTCCTTGCGTTTTTGTGTTCATTTTCACATACAATACATCCAGGAGCTTTAATCGCTGATGGTTTAAGGATATAGCAGTGGGAAATGTTGCAGGATTTCAGGAGAAATTGCAGTCAACAGAAAGTTTGAATCTTCTAAAAGTATCTTTTCATGGACTTGAATAAACGCGTTGGTCAGGAGGAGAATTTCACACAAAAAAGCTGGATAAAAAAGGCAAGAGGTTCCAGAAATCCTCCTCTGAGGGGCATGAATATTCACACGGTAACCTATCCAGCACGTAGAGACTGCAGAGTCCGGGGGAGAGCTCCAGTGGTTTGGCTCTGATGCATGGGGATTGTTGAATAGCGGTTCAAACTGAACTGACAGCTTTTAGACATCTTTGATTGGCTGTTTATTTATTTATCTGCCTCCGTCTCTTCTCACTCATGTAGAAACACATATTGATTCAGCTGCGGACAGAAAAGCTTCAATCAAAACTGCTCTCACCGGCTGCACTGCCTTTCTGACTCTGTAAATAAAAGGTAGTGGTTCCTGCCAAACCGGTTAATGCATTCAACACAGAAGCATCTGAGGACATCTGTTCTAGAGGTGTGACATTTCAGGAGTCTTCAGTTCACTGAAAGAATAACTACACACACACACACACACACACACACACACACACACACACACACACACACACACACACACACACACACACACACACACACACACACACACACACACACACACACACACACACACACACACACACACACACACACACACACACACACACACACACACACACACACACACACACGGAAAACGAGACAAATAAGCAAGTCAGTCGAGAGTGTGCAGAAAGTGAGAGTCAGAGAATACAGATGTCCTGAGGGCGGATGCAACTATAAATCTGGTGTTTGATACAGACCGGCTGAGCAATGAGATATATTACGTTGTTGGCCGGAGGCGAGGCGGTCCTGAAGATCTCCCAGAAGAATATTATAATAGAGTTGTCGGGTTCATTTGTGTCCCTTCTTCTGACTGAAGGCCACGTCGAGTTTTCAGATTCAAAATACTGCGAGGTGAGTTATCGAGGACCGAATTCCTACAAACCCAACGGTCGTTCTCCTGTTTGGAATTTAAATAAAACCCAACCATTTGTTTTGATGCATCAGTACGTGCTCGATTTCGTGTCTGATTGCCTGCCCTTGGAAAAAAGACCATGTCGGAATAAGTTTTAACACTTTATATGTCGCCTCTTGTTCCTGGTGTTCTTTAATCCAGAATAAAATAAATCAATGACTGGAAAAAGCACGATGTGAACATACAGTCCATATGTAAGGGAAGAAATCAGGAGTGTGTGTGTGCGTGTGTGTGTGTGTGTGTGTGTGTGTGTGTGTGTGTGTGTGTGTGTGTGTGTGTGTGTGTGTGTGTGTGTGTGTTGGACTTTTAAACAGTGCAGGATTCAGGATTTCATTTCAGTTTTGGGATGAAACCCGGCCAGAGTCATTTCACTAATGTGATTATCGGCACCGATGGGAGCAGGAGAGGTTCTGACCCCGTCTCCCAGTAACTGGTTAATCTCGTCCGGAGCGGGGTGGAGAGAGAGAGGGAGGAAATGTGCGAGAGCTTTATGTGCTTTAGTGCAGTTTGAGCACTTTACGTCACACTGACAGTGATATGAGACGCGCCCCTCGTTCCCTTCAGCGTGCTGGCTTCCTGCGCTGCTTGAATTGAATGTGGGAAACCAGTGAGGGAACGGTGCACCATTACAGATCCATACCAGTGGATTGTTGCATCTTCATTGGGAAGAGAAGGACTTATGTGGGTAAAGCAGCTACTAATAGTGCAGGAGAGATGGTTGGTGTGTGTGAAAGGGATCCAGCAGTGCCGCCAATTCAATTAAACATCTGACATTTCCCAGCATGCTCTGCCCGCCCAGGGGTTCAGACACAGGAGGAGCAGAACAGTGAGACACACCGGCGCAGGCGGAGAGGAAGCGAGCAGGACAGATAATTAAATGTGTTCATCAGAAGCAGACGGGGAGAGAAGGAACTCTACAGCGAGGAAACTGCAGCCACACACACACACACACACACACACACACACACACACACACACACACACACACACACACACACACACACACACACACACACACACACACACACACACACACACACACACACACACACACACACACACACACACACACACACACACACACACACACACACACACACACACACACACACACACACACACAGGCCTTTTCTCTCTCATGTTCACTCTAATATTCAGATATTTTAATCACATTCTGATTAATTGTGCAACCCTAATCCCCCCAATTTCCAAACAGCTCTTCCATGTTTCCCCCCCGATCGATGTCCGCCCCCGTCCCCTCTCTGCAGCCGTGCCGTCATCCCTCTCTGGTTATGTAAGGAGCAGAGCGAGCAGCTTATTTACGCTCCCATGGGGATTACAGGCAGAAGCTTGGACATGCTAGCACCTGGAATGCTCACTGACAGTCCACACCCACACACACACACACACCCACCCACACCCACACCCACACCACACCCACACCCACACCACACACACACACACACACACACACACACACACACACACACACACACACACACACACAGTTGAGAGGCTTTCACGCTCTCAGAGAAGACGCACTTTGATGTTTTCATGCAGGGTTAGCATTAGCATTAGCCACCGGGCTTAGACAGATAAATAAGGTCAGACCGTCGAGGGGAACGACCAAAGACGCCTTTAATATTTCGAGCCCAGCTTATGTTATTTTGATGCTTTTAAAATAATGCATGGCGGCAAAATGCTAAATATTCCTTATATCTGTAAGATGCGATGCTCGGGGGGTTTCGATTTATTTTTCTGTCGAGTCAACCATCATGCTCTCTCGGTGTCCTGCAGGATGCAAAGAGAGGAAGATCAAACTTCACAGGAACAGTTGGATTAAGTTGTTTCATCAAATGACAATGCTACGCTGAAAAAAGCTGGAAATATTTTTTAAAAGGGATAAAAAACTCCACAAA
Source organism: Eleginops maclovinus (assembly GCF_036324505.1). Classification (NCBI taxonomy): domain Eukaryota; kingdom Metazoa; phylum Chordata; class Actinopteri; order Perciformes; family Eleginopidae; genus Eleginops; species Eleginops maclovinus. Next base: position 1,585,736 of record NC_086355.1, read on the forward strand.
CTTAAACCAATTCCTTTAAGAGCTGCACTCCTCTTCTTCTTCTCCAGCCTTTCTTTATCCACTAATTTATTCGTTCATCAATTCCTTCTCCAGCCCGTCCACTCCTGTTAATTACCTTAGCCTTCTTTATTCTCAACACTAAACTCTCTCAGCTGCTGTTCCTTTTTAGATGAGCTTCATTTCCTTCAAAAGCTTTGTGCAAAAACAACAGAACAGTCGACATAAAAGATGAAGCATCGTATGAATAATGGGTTTCAATCCAAAAGGCACCAAATATAAACTGACAAAAGAGAGAGGGAACTGGAGAAATGACTCCAATGAAACCAAGAGCATTCAAAGACATTTATCTTTAGCATTTGATCTGTTTAGCTTCTCCGAGACTTCGAGGACAGCTGCTTCAAACCTGAGTAAGATGATTCCCAGGTGATTTCTGTGCATCAGAATTAATGCAAAAGGTGCATGACATCAGTTAGCATGCTGCTACCCTGCCTCCAGGACTACACTCTACATTAGCATACTGCTAGCTGCTTTTAAACCAAAGATTGCCATCATCAGAGGCTGCCAATCAGAACGCAGCTCCTCATTCCCAAGAAACCATCCTCTCTGTTTCATTAGACTATCATTTTGAGCCAAAGTCTTTCCTGTTAATTAGAAAGAAACGGGACCGAATACCGAGCGCAGAAATACAGGCTGCTCCAACACGTTCAGGACGAAGTCTCGGTAAGATTTGCCTCATAAGTCTCTCATGGCAGGTTCACAAATCTGATTACAATCAGTCTTTGTTTTTCACGGACGAATCAAGGTCAGCGAAGAATGTCGCTTAGCAACCGATTAACACTCCAGAACAAAAAGCACTTTTTTCTCGTTACAACAAAGTTAGGTAGAGAGACGGAGGACAAACAGACGGCTGATTCAGTGAACTTTTAGTGCAACTTCAGCCCATTTAAGGGGATTTATGAGGTCGACACTGTGAGCTCTGTCAACCAATATTTGAGTGGTTCATCCTCAGGTCAAAGTGGATGCATCTGGCAAATTTAGAGAAAATAAGACGTGCTTTTGGACTACAGATGTCACGTGAACCAATTCAAAACACTCATTTGTGTAGTTGTTGGTATGAAGAAGTGTATTTTATAGTACAGATTTACTATTACCCTTTTTTACCGTGGAATTGAATTAGCATTGACTCTTACTATTTCTCTGGTAAATGGTAAACAGACTGCATTCAAACAGCGCTTTCCCAGTCTGAAAACTGTAGAGGAGGAAGCATTTCTGCACGATACAGTGATACAAGTGTAACGAATCCCTTGTTGCCTCAAAGAGACGGAGAATAAACGGCGTGGACTTTTAGTATCGTTCCTCTGCTGTCATCACAAGGACGGAGGAATCAGTGGATGCTTTAAGAGAAACAGAGGATGTGACTCCGGAGGAAGTTACACTACGGGAGGAGAGGAGGATGCATTTACACTCTCTCAACATCTGTTCAGGGTTAGATTTAGGGTTAAGGTGAAAGCTTTTAGATGCATGTGCCTGTCACGTTCGGAGAGGAGATATACACTTGACTTGCCCTAAGTGTGCACATGCATGAGGAAGAGGTGAGGACAGAGGAAACAGGAGAGAGCATAGGAGAGAGGGGGGAGTGGTTGAGAGTAATTACTTATGACAGGAAGTCCCACTGTACTCAGATTCCTCTTTTCCCTCCCCCTTCTTCCCCTCTGCTTTCAGGTGAGAGGTGAAGGAACAGGAACCCCCTCGAGGGAATCCTCACATCGACGTTTAAAGATAGGGTTTTTATTATAAGCGATAAAACAAGGGAAGAATAGACTTTTGGAACTGGATTATAAAAGGAAGCAACGTATGCAGCTCTCCATTTATGGTCCGGATCAATCTGTGTGACCTTCGAAGAATTACCAGCTCAGATGACACACTAAATATCAATGAGCAGGGATTTTTAAGGACGGTTTTATCGGCTCCCATCCTGTTTGTTTTTTAATCATCTTTGGCAGATAAGGAAGGAACCAAACTACTAAACATGTTTTGACCAAATACCCTAATAAGTGGCAATATTGTGAGGTTAAAATTTGATGATTTTACGAAATATTAACAGAATTCTGATGAATATTTTTTTGTATTGGACTTTTTTTAATGTAAACCTCAAATATTTGAGAAAAAGATCAGACTTTTTTTGCAGAAATTCCGACTTTTTTTCTCCAGATCTCAGAAATAATAAAGAAATAATAAAGAAATAATAATTCTGACTTTTCTATAAATCTCAAAACTCTAAGAAAATGATTCAGTTCAGATAACACACTATACCTCATTTTTTACTGGAAATATAAACTGGTACGGGATGGTTTTTTCAGACAACACTGAGTCAACGTACTGGAGTGTATAATTGGAGGATGCATCACAGCTGCAACTAGAACCTATTTCCATTAACGATGGGTCCAAAACAATGTGAAAATAGTCCGTATTAAGAAAAGTAGGAAATGACTGAGAGGCTGCAAACAGCAGATCATTTTTCTGCAGGTAAACTTAGTGGTATGGTGTTTCTTGCAATTCTTCAATGCATCCCTAGTAGATTTAAATTTGGGCATGCAACTGACAGCTAAATGTCAGAAAAAGTTAAAAGTCTTACATCTCCATTTCTCATATTGGAATGACTTCTAGCAACAGCACAAACCTCAAAAGTAACGAGCGTTTAAAGACGTAAAACGGAGAAAAACAGCACATTTTTAGGCGGTTTCATTCCCTCCAACAACCGGATGAATCAACCGACCCTAACATGAATAATGAATCCCTTTTGAAGACGCCCGATCTCCCTGGAGTGGTATATGAAATCATCGCAGCTATGATCCATATTCTCTGTTCCGGTGGTAATGGGTTCTCTTAGTGACCCCTCTGGACTGAGAACCCATTTGTTCTATTAAATTTGACCCAAAGACGTTTTAGTGTTTCCCATAGCTGCAGCCTGAGACACTGACGCAAACACTCTGTCATAATCATCTTATAAAAAGATGATTATTAATCATCTTTGGCAGAAAAGGAAGAAACCAAAACTAGTTAATATGTTTTGACCGAACACATTCATGTGGCAATATAGTGAGGTTCAAAAGTGATGCTTTTACGAAATAATCTCAACCCACAGAAATAAAATGCACTTCTGGTCAGGTCGAAAGAGAAATGCACGTCCTCTGCCCTAACCCTCTTCCATCACCATTACTGTAGTCAAATGCAGACTCCAAAACCAAGAACATGCTCACAGTTTGACATCATCTAAAATCTCAGACGCTATGTCTAGTCTCCTATGGATGGTATATCGCTGAATCCCCCAGCACTGGAACAGACCCATCAACAGAGGAAGAGTAACGCTGTGATCCTCCCGTCTCCGGAGATGTGTGTCGGTGTGTTTGAGTTGTCAGCTGACGAGGACGAGCGACATGAAGAGTGACGGCTCAGAGTGCCGCAGTCCAGGTTTCTCAGAGACTTCACGTTAGAAACCTCGCTCTGACCCCCCCACTCACTCTTTTAGGATTTCTGACACCTGACTGACTGACAGGACGAGCGATCCCATCAATCACCTCAGAGTGATTCAGCCCCACTGAGGCGCTGACCTACGTCTGAATTAATTGGTTTATATTAAACTGATCTGAGAGTGTTTTGCACTTTGCTTTTCTGATGTATCTTTGGCGTTTTAACCGGGTAAATTCAGACTACTCGTGCCACGGCGTACATTGAAGCACGTCCTTTGTGCGTTATCATTTCTGTACATCGCACATCACCTCTCCGCTGTATACTGACCAAAAAATGAGATGCTTTTACGAAACATTTACAGAATCATGATAAATAATTAGGAATTCATCCATTCTTTTTACATTTAATTCACTCCTGCGAGAAGGATGTCATCTTGTTTTTAGACAACAACAACTGAATCCTGAGAAAATATGAAAGTTCAGAAAAAATAAAATAATAATTCTTGCTTTTTTTCAGAAATATCAAACTGAGAAAAAATCCAGACGTTTTTCTGAAAACCAAACATTGCATTATCTCTTTATATCGCACATTATCTCTCCACTGTATACTGTCAACTTTTCCTCTTTCTTGCACAACACTCTGCAAGTTTCTGCACAGAACGCAACAGATCTTTGCTTCAACAACAGAAAGGTTGTACATATTTTACATCATATTTTTATCGTAGCTTCTGTTTCAGGTTGGTTTGTTTTGCAGCAGGATTACAGGAAAAGTAGCTCACTGATTTTCATGAAATGTGTGTTATGGTGCAATTGGCTATAAAGAACATACCAAAGTACCAAAACGTCTGCAGGATTTACGGCTTCTTTTTTTGGAAATCATTTTGGGGAAATAGTCTTGGTGGACGTCTTCACTCGCCAAGTGCAGCGGTTAAAAATGGAAATGAAATCAATATGAAATTGTGTCTCTACGATAAATTCCTTGCCTGTAGGAAACAGTTGCTGCATTTTTGAATAAAATAATATAAATAAAAAATAACTAAATTAATAAATACAAATTAGAAAAGAAATGAAATATTTAAATAAAATTAGTAAAAAATAAAACTGTTTGGTAAATTCCTTGCAGGGTTTTGTCGACACCGGGTAACTATATTTTTCTAGAAAATCCCCTCTAAATTATTGGTTATTTTCTGCTCACTAAGCCCGTGTTTTCATTTCTCTCTATCCCCTTTTGTCGTATTCTTATCCGATTGTTTTGCTTTTTTAAATCTCCAAATAATAACAATGTTTTATCCAATTGCATCTGATTTAAGGATTAGCGAGGCTGAGTACAGCCGGCAGTAACCAGCCACAAATCCTCACTGATACCAAAATATGAGAGCGGAAACATCCACAGGAAAACTCACAGGTCTTAACGGAGCTTCCAGACAGCTCAGCAGTTGGCAGGAGAAAAATGGAGGCAAATAAAAAAGGAAGGCGAGAGGAAAGCTAAAGCCTCCCGTCCAATCCCCTGAGTGTTTCGGGTCGTGAGCCAAGTGTGAGATTTGCAGCCGGGTGCTGATTCCACTGTGTGCAGACAGAGGAGGCACTCTGTGGATTAACTGGCTGATTTAATGCCTAACGTTAAACAAGAAGCCAATCAGCTCAGTCAGATAGAGACGCACAGTCTTCACAGTGTATTAAAGTAATTAATGCTGCCGTTGCACGTTAGAAAAACAGCAGGAGAAAAGAGCCAGCGTTCCTGTCACCTGGAGAAAAAAGTCAGAAAAATGTCAAAGAATTTCCACTATGTCTTTGATTAATTACAGACCGGAAGGAGATGGAAACCAAGCTCAAATCCAACTGATTCATACCATCATCTCAATCTGCGCTCCATCGATGCAATCAGGGGTTACTTCTATAATTATTGCAGATCATTTTGAGAAACTGCATACAATTTTATCCAAAGCATTAACTTACAATGAATTCAATCAACCATGAAGATCCAAATCCTGCAGGTTCATCATTGTTTGCATCTCCAAAACGATGCACAACCTCGATAAAAACTAGGGAAACCGTCTCATGGTGGCATGTCTTTGCTCCACAGGGCAAACTGCAGTCTACATCCAGATATACATCTTGACTAAAGACACAAACATGTTTTATGAAGTCACAGCGACCTAAATCTTTGTTGAATGCATCCTCAGAAGTTCCTCGTTGAGTCTAAGTAAACGTTTGTAGTAAATAGGGGTTCATTGAGGAACGAATCTTGTACTCGTTTTCCTACAGGACCCCCACATACCGCAGGTACTGGTTAAACCTAAAACTAAAAAAAGGATTCCAATAAAGAGTGACGTACGCAGGATCTATAAAGGTATCAATCATCATTATTTCCCTGGAAAATGATAAAGGAACATGCAACTATTCCAGTCTTTACGACCACACACACACACACACACACACACACACACACACACACACAGATTTCTACATTACCTTTCTAGCACGGACAACCTGAAAACATGTCACCTCCGGACGGGGCAGTAAAGTCCTTTGCCTGATGTCATGATGTGTGTGTATGTGTGTGTGTATGTGTGTATGTGTGTGTGTGTGTGTGTGTGTGTGTGTGTGTGTGTGTGTGTATGTATGTGTGTGTGTGTATGTGTGTGTGTGTGTGTGTGTGTGTGTGTGTGTGTGTGGTTTCTGCTGCAACATTAATGGGGCGGATGGTCCATTAGCTCGATGACATCATCCAGCGGGTAAATCATTGATAAGCTTTGGGGCCGGATCAGAGGGGCTCCCATTAAGGCTCCACCCCCCACCCCACCCCACCCCAACAGAAGACAACATGTCTACGTGAGCAGCCTGGGGGGGGGGCGGGGGGGGGGGAGACGCCAGAAAATATGACCACAGACATCAGACGAGGGAAACTATGAGAGAGAAAACTGTATTCAGAGACGGGCTGACGGTGAGTTCAGGTTTTGGTTTGCCCTCTAGCACTGTACTGGAGAAGACACCACACCCCACAACACCACCCCACCCCACCCCACCCCACACCACACACTTATAATAAAACATGATATAACCTCTGAAGTGACGTATAGTATACGTAGCTGTGATGGAAAGCTCTGGAGCACGGCGAGACTGAACTTGACGGAAACACTGAAGGTTTATTTTGAAGTTACGGCCGGAGAATTGACAGACATGTGCTGCAGCCACAAGGTGACACAGCGCTTCCCTAAACCAATTTTGAATCTCTCTCCCCCCGGTGCCATGTGTTTAGCAGGTTCTGAGAGAGGAATCAACATTCTGCATGACTAAACATAACAAACAAAGCACTGTAACACTGTCTCACAGGCAGGAGTAAGGAGACTAAACACAGAGAGCGTGCTCAGCGATCAGAGTACACACTGATAAACGGGGTCAAAGTTATGGGTCTACAGAACATATCTTTCTCAACAGAAGCTTTCTGCTACAGGTCAGCAGTCAGGAGCCACTGATAAATAATCATGGAACCATTAATACATTTCATAGTTGATAACAGATGATTGCACAGGCTGTAGAATGTCTAAAAATTGTGAAAAATGGACTTCTTGCTTTGTCCGACAACTTGGGTCTTCTTAACCAACATGCCAATTGTATATCTTTATTAACCATTTAATTACAGTTAGTCACAACTTAGACAAACTGATACGAGTGCTGCGGTTTAACCCATTCAGACCAGATCACGCATCTGTGCGTAGTTCCCATTAAGGCCGCCAAACGCGTCTGTGTCATTTTGAGCGGTGTCGTCTTTTTCGAGGCACGTGGCCAAATACATGCACTGTGATTTGCTGAAATACTCTTGGGGTGAGTGACAGAGATGCTTAGGGATTTTTTTTAAACTCATGTGACTAATAAAATGCGCTGTGATTGGTCGAAATGAGCCTTCACGTGGAGTACGTTTTGGTCAAAAATGTTAAGACACCGTGCTAGCGATCCGTCGTGGCTGACTCAAGTGAAGGAAGTGAAACTGACGAAGTAATTGATATGGATTTTAATGAAGATATGGAGGATGAGACAGGACCAGATTTAAATGATATCCCAGATGTTTTTGGATGTTTATTGATAAAAAAGAAATGCAGTTGAAGATTACAGCCAAGCAAGTCAGTCAAGTTGAAAGCCAAAGAATAAGCTTTTTATCTCGTGTTTTTATCGGCTATAGAGCCTGAGAAATTAAGGTTGTAGTAGGCGTTGACACATTTGGAATATTTTTCTGAAAACCCTCAGCTTTTGAGAGCAGGTGTTAGACCTAAATGGGCTAAAGAAGCTCCTTTCCTTATATGTGTCTGGAAGTTACAAGAGATTAACTGGTTTGAGTTGTTCTGTATTTGTTTTGAGCGCACACTGTTCCTCCAGTGCAAACGGAGATCAATCATTCAGAGATTATCCATACGGCAGGATTTGGCTGATGAGAAACTGATATGAAAATAATTTCTGAGATATTTATTCTCTTCAGTCGAGCAAAATGGAAAACCCACAGCGTCTTAATTAGAGAAAAACAGATGAGACGTGTTCTTAATCCCAATAAGAGCGGCACAAACAAACACCAGACGTGAGATTAACCCAGAACCAAAGTCTGCTCTCATTTGTTTTGCTAATCACGCTAATTAAAACTAATGAGAAGCATCGGTTTTATAATGGGGCTTAAAACTGTTACACATATCTCTCTTTTAAGAGCAAAAATGATCCTATTATATTCAGTAATCAGCTGATGCAACGAAGGATTTCCTCATTAACGAACCACTGTGAAATCACCGACAGAAGGCCTGATTATCTGCTGCGCTGTTTTTTATTCTGTCTAATTTAGGAAGTCGGATTCCCAGAGCAGAATAGTTTTGCATCAAAAGCGATAGAGGGGTGGAGAGGAATAAATGATGCCGATAATAAAAACAGCACGAGAGGGCGATGAAGCCGTCAGCGCAGCTCAAATCAACGGGATTCAGCAGCAAAAACCAGCAGGAGTACCCCCATAATACAGGGCAAAAACTCCTCTTTAGATAGGGGTGCAGGAATGAGTCCTCAAACCTGGACATGAGTCAGCATTCAAATGCTAGGGTATGCGGTTGAGTTAAAGTACCACTATACTAACGTCAAAATACTACCTGTTATTTTATGCCGTGGAACAAAACTCTTCCACTTCTGATAACCACAGAACTTATTTCAGGATAACAACCAAACACACATCCAGAAAACCATTGACTTCCATACCAGGGGACAGAAAGTAGGAAAATGATGACTAGCCTATATCCTAGCTTTTAGCTTGCGGAGATTGCCTCAAAATGTATAAAAGTGGAGTAAATATGTGGAGATTATCCTGCTGGACAAAACATGTCAGTATCATAAACTGTTTCTCTGCAATAATCCAAAATCCACGAGAGAAAATCCCACTGGATTTTTGTGGATGCACCAGAGAGATGCTGCCTTCAGGGCCCACGACAAAAATACATCATCCCTGCACCACTGTTTTATTAAAGCTCGTATTCCTGGGTTCGCTCTCAGGACAGAGCTGAACACTGTGTCCTGTGTGTGACACCGCAGCCTCAAAGACTGAAATAAAAAATACTGAGAAGCAGACCTCCCTGACGGAAGCCTCTCTGCTGGGAACCCAGTCGACCACAACCCGTCAACATGGAGAGGAATCAGGAGTGGAAACTCTGACACTAAAACACAACGTCCCAAAACAATGCAGAGCTTCAGCGCCGCGGAGGAGATCGATGCAATCAATCGGACTTCTGATCAGCGCTGCAGTGCATTTCAATAATGAAAGGGAGCTGGATCCCTACCAACAAAACCACCGTGAATCCCTCTGATGAGGAGCGATGAATCACGTCTTGGATCGAGATGGACAGTGCGTGCAAAAGAGAGAATGGTGTGTGTGTGTGTGTGTGTGTGTGTGTGTGTGTGTGTGTGTGTGTGTGTGTGTGTGTGTGTGTGTGTGTGTGTGTGTGTGTGTGTATAGTGGATCTGCACAGTGGTCAGCATATTGGCTCGGCCATTTCCTCCTCGCTCAGGCTGCAGTCTATAAAAGTTAATGAGCGCACTGAGCACTGACACGCAACGATGCATCCGTGCACACACACACACACACACACAACTGTGTTTGTATGATTGCAGATACATTTAATAGAGCATGTGTGGTTTAAATCATCACACACACACACACACACACACGGCAGGAGGCTTCCTCGCTTTCTCCTCAAATTTCACACACTTCAGTTGTAAGCCGCCTTACATAACACCGCTCCTGCAGATCCGATGCCAGTGTGTGTGTGTGTGTATGTGTGTCCGTCCATGTGTGTGTGTGTGTGTGTGTGATTTATCAGGCCATGGGGATCTTTCACTGGTCAGTAATAAGTGTGGAAGCGATAGCCACTGTCCTGAACTTCATATTCTCTGCATCCCCGAAAAGGAAACGAAATGACAGAATGAGAATGAACGGTGGCAATGCATTGGACACACACACACACACACACACACACACACACACACACACACACACACACACACACACACACACACACACACACACACACACACACACACACACACACACACACACACACACACACACACACACACACACACACACACACACACACACACACACACACACACACACACACACCTTATTATTAAGTGTTGCAGCAGCATTGCTAACAGATTTCCCATCTGTTAGCAATGCTGCGTTCTGTTAGCATTACACGAGCTAGCATTTCTGGATAAATGCACTGAATGAAGGACATGGAAACTATCATTTTGCTCAAGCATTTTTGTTGAACCTGTATTTTTCTAAGTGCAAGAAGACTTTTATTTAATGCAAGTTTAAGAATGTAAACAAAAGTTGCATCATTCCTTAGACCTAGCCGTCAGCTTGCAGCCTCGTTGCACGACATGCTTTCTGTATTTTCAGAATTGAAAAGGAGGGTTTTTTTCAACCTGTGCATGCCTTTCATTTCCAAGTGTGAAATAAAAGTGCTGCATATAATTTCCCCTTATCACCCCCCTCATGTGTTCGCTCTTATATAAGCATTGCTTCCAACAGCCTACACTCCATGTTCTCCTCGTTGTTGTTTTTCTCTCACTAATGCGAGGTCTTTGTAAGATACCTCCGGCCTACAGAAAGTGGTCTTGGGAGGACCACACACACACACACACACACACACACACACACACACAGGTAGAATGGCATTCTTAGGTTTTGTGCGTCAGAGCGCTCCATACGTCTGAGCAGAGTCATGGCAACGCAGCGAGCACAATGAGCGCTTTATACTATAGTGATGTCGGCGACACGTCAGAGAGAAAAGGGCATTTTATCTGCCGTGATTTGCTGAAGAAGGTTTTGTCGATAGTCAAGAATCAACAGAGGTCTGCAGGAATCTTCTCAAGTTCGGTGTTAAAGAATTGCTGAAGTCACAGATAATGTGGACGAAATGCAGGTTTTCTTTTAAGGATTGATTGATTAGTTTAGTTGTATTGATAGAAGATGAGATGTGCTCAGAAATACTCCTTAAACACTGTAAGTGTTACAGACTGAGTCATGGCTATGTGCAAACAACAAACCACCAAAACATCTGGAGAAAACGTTCGGACACTTCGTGTTCCGCTCAAAGAAATGTCAAATTAACCACTACCTCCTCCGAGAACCAAACACATTTCTGATGGTTTCCAGAATTTTATTATGACTCTGAACCACAAACATGCTGCAACTATAACAGCCTGTCTGCTAATGTTGGACTATAAAGGAGCTACAGCACGGTCACATGACTTCACGTCACCACCGCTAAGCTAAAGGAGGCTAATGTTGGACTATAAAGGAACTACAGCACGGTCACATGACTTCACTTCACCACCGCTAAGCTAAAGGAGGCTAATGTTGGGCTATAAAGGAACTACAGCACGGTCACATGACTTCACTTCACCACCGCTAAGCTAAAGGAGGCTAATGTTGGGCTATAAAGGAACTACAGCACGGTCACATGACTTCACTTCACCACCGCTAAGCTAAAGGAGGCTAATGTTGGACTATAAAGGAACTACAGCACGGTCACATGACTTCACTTCACCACCGCTAAGCTAAAGGAGGCTAATGTTGGGCTATAAAGGAACTACAGCACGGTCACATGACTTCACCTCACCACCGCTAAGCTAAAGGAGGCTAATGTTGGGCTATAAAGGAACTACAGCACGGTCACATGACTTCACATCACCACCGCTAAGCTAAAGGAGGCTAATGTTGGGGTATAAAGGAACTACAGCACGGTCACATGACTTCACGACACCACCGCTAAGCTAAAGGAGGTTAATGTTGGGCTATAAAGGAACTACAGCACGGTCACATGACTTCACATCACCACCGCTAAGCTAAAGGAGGCTAATGTTGGGGTATAAAGGAACTACAGCACGGTCACATGACTTCACTTCACCACCGCTAAGCTAAAGGAGGTTAATGTTGGGCTATAAAGGAACTACAGCAGGCTTTTAGTCCATAAGATTGATATCGCTTTGGTACAACATGAAAATGGCTTTGGCTGCGTTTCCTGTTTGAGTTTGTGAGTCATCATATTAACATTTCACCGAGAGCAACATCAGATTTCTGCCTGATCCACAACTTCTCCAGGACTCGGCGCGAGGAGCCAGAACGCCACTTCCTGCCAAGAGACAGACTTCAAAAGAAGTGAGCGGCCATTATGTTCTCCTGCAGCAGAGATTCGCTCCGTGGCCTGAAGGCCGAGCACAGGAGGAAATCAACAATGACAGGCAGAACGAGAGAGGTGGAGGGAAGGGAAATGAAAGGAGAGCAAAGGATGTGTTTGGAGAATGGACGCACCGATTGCATATTTTTTGGGCTGTTTCGGATCAACGTTTTCTTTAATGTCTGACCTGCTGATTTTTTATTCCCTGTAAGAAATATATTGAAACATTATCTACTTTATTTATGTAACACTTTCTTCTTCCTCCTCCTTTCAATCATGGGTTATATAAACTGCTAAAAGTGTTCATGATTAGAGAATTGTAAACCATGAGTGGAACAAATAAACATTTAAAATGTTGATCAATTCAATTAAAAGATGTAAAATGAAACATCTTTTAAATGAAAAAACTTAATTAAGACATTGATAATTACAACATCCAATAATTGGAAAAGAAAGTAAATTAAAACAATAATAATAAAAGTTAAGGATTGAAAGAATTCAAACAAATTAACTAAATTACAAATAAAAATATATAGAAAAAACGAATATCCTCCCCTTACCCCTCAACCCAACCCCTAACCCTACCTCAACTTTGTCCCTTCCTGTTCTTTCCTTGATCACTTGCCTTTAAATCTTCTCCCGCTCTCCCTCAAATGCAGCGCCACACATCTCAGCGCTGTATCTGATTTCCTCTGCAGAACGCATTGATCTACACGCCACTGAAGCTTCCCCAAACAGCCCTCTGCACAGAACACACTTAATCTATAGCCGCACGGTCAATTGTCTGGGAGCCGGCGAGAGGAACTCAATACTCAGCAGAAAGACAGCTGGGAGCAGAGCCCTTTTTTCTCCGACCCAATAGGTTCCCGTGTGCTTGTAAAGGCCATCTTTTTATCCTGAGTGCGCCGCGGACACAGCCTCCCGCATCTCGGCGGGACCTGAGGTCTGAAAACTCTGACCTTTACCTCGTCTGCTACCTGTCTGAGATGGAATAGTCAAATAAAGCGAGGTTCTGTCTCCTTTCCTAACTACTTTTCCTTATCTTGAGTGAGAAAAGTCATGGGGTTAAAGGAAAGACTTAAGAAGAGAGACTGTACTGACACTGGGAGATGAATTACAATGAGCTGGAGGGTGTTAGTGAGTCTTTAAAGAGGCCCTATTATCTGTTATGGGGTTTATTTCTTCCCTGTAGTGTAGGTTTTAGTGCATGTCAATGGTCTGCTGAAGCTAAAATCACTGTCTTACCTCCAGAGGGAGTTGTTTTTCCTGTGTGTGCTGGACAGGCACCTGCACACCAGTCCTGTTTGGTTTAATAGTCTAAACATCCACATTTAAAAGAAATTTGCCAACATATCTGGCATCATTTCTGACGCTGCATGTCCATTCATCCATTTTATTTATTGCCTTTTCTCCGTTTTATTTGCGTTTGCCTAAATGTGTAATTATTCCACTATGTTTTTAGTATATGTGTCCCCTGTAAAGCACTTTGAAATGCACCAACTTGCATGAAAGGGGCAATAGAAATAGAAATGTTGTTTACTTTGCACTGTGCGTTCATCCTTTTATAATCCTGGCTCAGCTCCCTTTGTTGCCAACATTTTTTATTTGCTTTGTCTCCCCGCCTGCTCTCTCAGCGTGTATTTGAAATTGAGGGATGATCGGTCGTTGCGTTGTCTCCTGGTCTCAGTGCCGCATGTTAACGCGGATCCCTCCCACTTTGAAGCTGCAATTTATTTTGTGGACAGCACTTTTGTTTTCCACCGTGCCGTTCATCATAAACGCCGCAGCATGAAAGCGCTCGCCGGAAATGGTTAAATGGTGTCGAGAAAATAACACTGTTGTTGTGTTTCATCTGCACTCAGCAACACGCCTGCAGGAGTGTGAGGTCATTTAAATCCAGTTGTCAATAAATAACAGTGTTTTTTATCGCTGGTGCTTATTTTGATGGAAGTCCAAGGCTTTTTACGATAAAAGAGTTGCAGTTAAAGCTCAAACGATGGATAAAAATGTGGAAAAAGTTATGGAAATATGACTTGCGAGGAAGGTTACAGTCTCCTTACATCCCCACACACATCTCAAGTTTACAGCTCTTCACTTGAGATCAGATGCTTTATGTACAGCATCAATTATTCACCAAGACTGTTTCCATGCACTTTTGTTTGCCGTCAGCCAAAAGCTCCAACTGTTCTGTGATTTTATGCAGACACACACTTGAGATGAGACTTTATAATCACTTGTTAGGCTGCAGTAAGAGAAATATACCGAATAAGAATGTGAAAAGTATAAAAGATATGCCACAAAATCAGAATAAGTTCAAATAAAGTCATGAATAAAACTTCTAGAAGGAAGGGAGGGAGGGAGGAAGGAAGGAAGGAAGGAAGGAAGGAAGGAAGGAAGGAAGGAAGGAAGGAAGGAAGGAAGAGAGGGAGGGAGGGAGGAAGGAAGGAAGGAAGGAAGGAAGGAAGGAAGGAAGGAAGGAAGGAAGGAAGGAAGGAAGGAAGGAAGGAAGGAAGGAAGGAAGGAAGGGCATCATTCAAACATAATTCCCTCCTTATGGCTTTGGGAGAATAACACAGCATGAGGCGCTAACGTCACTTTCTGCCAAAATTAAGCCCCGCCCACTTTCCGGTGTAAATCCTACATTAGAAAATAAAAGTGTCTTCACGTCTTGAAGCTGCTGAGTCATATATTGCACCTCAAACAACAAATAGATCCAGAGTTCGGTTCCTTTACTTCCTCTCCAGAAAAAAAGGAGAGTAAAGAAAGGATCAGAATCTCAGTCTCAGTGTCAGCCTGCTGCCTGCCACTCGTCCCCCCGCAGACCCCCCGGACATCCATCCCCTATTTATTCTCCGTAAGCTGTCTCTGCCGTCTGACCAGACACCTGACCCCATCTCCATATCTCTGGACTCATTAAACCCTTTCTGACCCACAGAGAGATTGTTCTCTGGCATCACTTTAACATTTTACAGGGAGAACACACATTAAATGTCCTTAATAGCGCCTCATAATAACCGAGGGGAAGCTTTCAAAGATCTACCTATAGAAACAAGTGCAGAGCGTTTTCGAAACGCACTGTGACTTATTTTCTACATATGATATACAACGTACTCATAGTTTCTGGTTTTGTTTACACTGACGCAGGGTTTTAAATAAGTGTTCCCACTCCTTCTGACCTATCACGTTACAGGATTCTCCCTGTGGTGCAGTTTGTTGTCACTGAGCGGTGTGCAGTAGCTCTCATCATGTGCTTATGTCTCTTAATCCTGATCGTTGACTAGAGCCAGCGCTAAAGCTAAGATTAGCCCACATATGCAGTGCAGGGTCACACCCGGTTATAAACTAAGAGGTCACATACGCCCGGCATTAACAGGGTGACACCGACACATGATTACACCCAGACACGGAGACATGCACAGTAACAGAGGCGTGTTGTGTCTTCCTCTCCGCTGCTGAGTGCTGTCTGACATGCTGTGGTGTCCTCACTTAGTCAGGAGGACATGCAGTCATTTGGATGTGTGACGGCACTACCTGCACACACAGCTGAAGAACCAAGAGGAATGCTACTTCTCTTTCAGTCCTTAGCAATACATGTATTAAACTAATCAGCTTTATGTCAGATCAATCTGATATGATGACCCGAGGTTTTCCGCCTTCCACCCGGAGTCTTTACACCTATTACTCTGCTTTTTCAAAAACACTGTTTGGTGGATACATCTGAAACTAAAACTGGGCCAGTTGGAACACAATGAAGTACTTTGTGCGCAGACATTCATTGTGGCCAAGCACGCAACATACGTGGAGTCATTAACCTGTAAAGACTAAAGGGACAGCATTTGTAAAGCCATTGCCACCCCTCAAGTGTTTTCATTATAGAGTGACTATTGTCCATAAGTAACTCAGGGTTCAGCATCCTGTCCTGCAGTACCTCCTGAACCACAGCTGACAACCTTGGTTTATGTTTATCCAGATAAAATTGCAGTTGTCTGAGAAGAAAATGTAGGCTAGAAGGGAAACATGTGCATAAATCCGCCGGATAATTAAACAATGCATGTTCTGAACGGTGATTTGACCCACTTCAGAATGCAATGGGTTCTTTCTTAGTCCATAACTGGGTCTTCTGAGAAAAAATGCAATAGCTGGATTCATCTAAAAATGGGAAAGTTTCGTGTGAACAAGAAACACTCCTTTGTTTACTTCCTGAACCTGATGACATCACTATGTAACACTTGCGCTCCTATCGCTCCAACACATTGTACGTGATAGCCTATGGAGCGATCTGTCTGGTTGGTTGGATTCTCTGTAAATGCTGTTTGCCAGTTCTGAAATCTATCTAGAGTCTTTTAGATGTGTCAAATAATAGTCAGCGGTACAAGACGGAATAAATATGGACCGTATTTTAGTCCACGACTATTTCTATTCCAGAAATTGCTTTTGAAATAATAACATTTCTTACTACGTCTGCCACGTTGGCAGCTGACCTGAAATGTTTACCCCACACAGCCAACATTGACTGTGTGTTTGGCAGGTGCTAATTTCATTCCCTTGTGATTTTTTGACAGATGCAGAGCAACGTTTTGGCTCGAACAAATTATACATGTTGATGGGAGAGCGGAAAGGAACAGAGCCGAGGTTTATCAGCAGAAAATACAGGGATTTTGACAACCAAAAGACAACTATGGACAACAACAAAGAGCAGAATAAGCAGCATTTTCAGATTCAATCAAGGACAAGTCTCAGAATCTTAGGCATAGAACTTTTTTGTGTGAATAAGAGATAGTGAACATGCATTTTGTCCAACTGGTACAAAAGTGATGCTAATCCTACATATGATCCTATAGACTCTCTTTCCCATCACTTTTGTGCGACCCCAGTGGGAATAATAACCGTTACCATTACGGTGTTAAACACTGTTACACTGGCTGACCTGCAGAATACCTGTGCTGTGGTGTTAACAGCACCTCCGAGGTGTCAGAGAGAGGGAGAAGGTGACAGATAGGTGTCAGCTCCTCTGCCAGCGGCCAATCACATGCTAGGGATTTTTTTTTTTTGACAGCAAGAAACCTACTGGGTGAATCCAACGCTGCCACGATACACCCACGACTGATTCAACATCATACTGCAGTCCCAGATTTCTGCAGTTGCCGGGCAGAATACATACATTAAGATGGGATACGGTAAGTATGGGAAGGAAGGTAAAGGGGAGTAAGTAATAAACACTATACATTTGTTGTCAGATCACCTGAAATGTTGGTGATAAAATGAAGTTTATGTACTGAAATAATGCAACTCAGTAAAAATAAGAAAAGTGCAGACTACTTAAGCATACCCAACGTGACACAAATAAAAAAACAACACCATTTTGAGTGGGGGTGAATAGGGCTTCATGACAGTTGTTCTATTTAAGAATAAAGCAAAGTACAAATATATGTAAAATCATAAAAGGTTAAATTAAATATGTGCAGAAGGTACAATATATAACAATACATTTATTCAGTGGTGTGATTGTATTATCAACGCTGATTTGTGCAGGTTTTTAAAGTAGAGAAAGGTTTTTGGTTTTGGCTTCAGGCATTTCAGAGCATCTTATTTATTTCTGCAGCCGCTGTGCAACCTCAGCAGTTAAAGATAAATCCACTTTGATCCGTCTTCCTCTACCGTCATTTATCGACAGCGGTAGAAACATTTCACTTTCATTTCGTCGAGTACATCATCGTTACATCATTCACTATCAGGTATTTATCGCTGTGCAGTTAGGAGGACGGAGAGGCTGCAGATTGTCGTTGTATTCCCTGCAGGTTTGTATATAATGTGTGTTAAGTGATGCCATAATGTGAGACTGTATGCATGCGTAATGTGTAGACTTAAGTGTGTTTAAATGTGTTTATATATAATTACACAGAAGCTGGAAGGTCACAGTAAACACGAGAGCCCGGCCATACGTTTCCATCCCGAGGCGTCAACACATTTATTCAGAAAAAGAGAATAAAGCTGAGTGCTATTTACATACAATTACGGCTCATCATGTATAAACACGATCACACAGTGTGTGAGCTTCAGCTGCAGATCACACACACACACACACACACAACACACACACACACACACACACACACACCGAGTGCCTCATCAAACACACACACACATATGGCAGCAAGGCGTCACTGAGAGCTCAGCTATAATACTGTCTGGGCCACCATATGGAGGCAGTGTGTGTGTGTGTGTGTGTGTGTGTGTGTGTGTGTGTGTGTGTGTGTGTGTGTGTGTGTGTGTGTGTGTGTGTGTGTGTGAGAGAGAGACAGAAAGAGAGAGAGAGAGAGAGCACAGGAATGTGTGTTGTGTGTTTACCAAACCACTAAAGAGGAGAGTGTTTGAATAATGGGAAGCAGTCACTGTATGTTTACCTGACCCTAACTGAGAGCAGATTGCTTCCGTCAGAGTGAGTGTAAGTGTGTAAGTGTGTAAGTGTGTGTGTGTGATGTACCTAACTGTACAATGAGCTGGGAGCCTGGCTCGGTCAGATATCTTGGCAGAGGTGAACACAAGAGCTTTCGTAAAAAAAAGGCCTGGGAAAACTGCTGAGCGCGGCCATTATCAGTTTGAGAGTGAGAGTGAGTGTAAGTGTGTGTGTGTGTGTGTGTGTGTGTGTGTGTGTGTGTGTGTGTGTGTGTGTGTGTGTGTGTGTGTGTCTCTCTTTATACAGTTGGAACCGTGGTGTAAACACCTCGGTGACGCCACCACATTTGAAGCTCTCCTTCCTCCTCACTGAACCTCAGCGCAGGTTTTCTCAAAAACACTGACGTATCATTTAAGTATCAACTCAACAAAACCAGGAGCCTAAAACATCTGCTGCGGTCCTGCCCTCCATCACAAACTTAAGTGCATTCAAGAATAAGAAGAAAATGGACCGTAAGTTTAACAAAGTACAGCATTTTGGCTTTTTACAGAAGCGTGCTTACTTTGTAAAACTGATCGTTATTTACTTCTTCACAAAAAAGCAACATTTTCCATGGCTAATCTGTCTGCTAGCACATCATTTATTCAGATTCAAAGCTGCTGGGTTTGTTGTTTGTGAGTAAAAACATGAATCCTATTGGTTATCAGCCACAACCTACAAATAAGCAAGAAAAAAAGAGTAAAAAAGGAGGACTTGATTGCATTAGACAGTAACTGACCCGTGCTGCTAGCTAGCTTAGCAACATTTCTATTGAGAGAAATGTGACATCGTTCCTGGCAGACACAAAGATCAGGTTTATGAACCAAAAACTACGGGAATGTGTAATCAAACACGGGTTAAATCGGTCATACATGTATTTACGGTGATGATAGAGTAAGTTGGTGTGTCTTTCTAGACTTGCAGCATGCTAAATTAGCAGCTAAGTGGCTAACAGGCTTGATAACTGTCAGCAAACGTGCACGTGACATTTGTAAAAACAAGAAATCTCAAGTCTGTAATTAGAAAAGGAGTCAATTGGATCATAAATGAATTTAAATAATATATTACTTGTTGTAAGTTGTTGTTGTAGCATTAACAGCTACCATGGTTCTAACGTAGAAGCTAAGTGGCTGACTAACAGGCTTGATCACTACTACTGCACTAGCTTCAAATGATCTGGATCCAGGACTGTCTTCACTTTTGTACAGTGGGAGGAAAGAAGACAGGGTTATCTAAAGACTGTATACAGTCTATAGATTACACCCTCACTGTGCTACAATATAAGAAACAGTAAAGAAAGAGAGAGCCCCTGCCTCTAGTTCTTCAGTGGAAGCAGATCCCCACATTTCAAAAAGACTGTGCAATTTAGCTTTTCCTCTCAGATTTCTTCAGGAACCAGCAGCTGAGACGCCTCTTACAGGGAATATTCCCACAAACCCCCAGGTGATCCAACAGCAGAAATCAGTTGTAACACTTCAGAGCACAAGCCTGAGTGATCGTGCTTCACTCAACCTCCTCCTCCTCCTCCTCCTCCTCCTCCTCCTCCTCCTCCTCCTCCTCTCCGAGTGCACCTGATTTCAACTCATCCTCTCATCCCTCACTCATCCTGGGAGGAAAACCCACAGATCTGTAGGGAGAAGAGGGTACATATGTGAGTGTGTGTGTAGCCATCCAGTTGCAGGATCCATCATATCTCCAGCAGACTATTTGCTGAGTAAGCACAAACACAGCGTCTAACACCACAAGCTCCACACCCTTCAGGGAGGGGGTGAAATGACCGGGATATCTGAGTGTTGTTCACACCCAGAGTCATGCTGCCACTCTTGGGCATGTCCCCTCGTTGACAGGTGTGGAATACATTCGAGCACACATGCACTGACACAGAGCATATGCAGTGGAGGCTGTCGGCTCCAGATGGCAATGCAAAGAAGGCCAGAAAGTGACGGAGGTACTCGTTATAAAAGCCATTTTCCATCCTGTTTTTATTGCATATAACTTCAAGAACAAACATTACCATTGTCAGTGGTTCGCTTCCACAAAAAGCCAATGGGATGTGCAGGAATCTCTGTTGTACGTAATCTAATTATTGTTCCCAAATCGTGCATCCTAAATAAGCTTAATCGTGCTGTGAGATTGTGACAGCTTGAAGTGAGACGCTGTGGTTTATCCAGCACCAGCTCCGAGCCTCCATCACAATGGATCTGCGACACAGAGCATGTGTCACCCATCTGTCAGAAAATGTGTCAACAGCGCCGAAACACCCGGCTAAAAGTGGCTGCGCCCCGTTAAGGCGCATCCATGCTCCTCTGAACGCTCCCTGCCTCCTGAACACCGTCTCACTGAGCCTGCATCTCCCTCACAGATAACTCACTGATCCCGTTAGGGGTTTTTCCAATCAGTTATCTTCTGTTGGGGGGGCTGTATGCAGAAGCAAACTGAAAGACATCTTCCTAATTTACTGTAAAGTGCGTGAGATGTCTGCAGTAAGGAGGTCAGTCATTTTCACTTTGAAAGCCAATTATTAATGAAAAAGGCTTATTCTCCACAGACCCAATGAGCTATGGACTGAGGGAGGCAAAGTATATGTGATGAAAACCACTTTTTATAAACTGATTTGTTTCAATCTTTACCCTTATTTTATTTTTTATCAAACGTTTTTATTTATCCGATTTTGGGGAAAAAATGTAAATGATTTAACGTTGACACAAAAAAGCCTTTTGTTACATTTTCTGTTGATTTAGCTAAAGTTTATTCCTGCTTTTTGATAGGTTGCTTACATCCTTTATCTGTCACACACAGCCGCACACACGCACCACCAATACCAGAGTGTGTGTGTGTGTGTGTGTGTGTGTGTGTGTGTGTGTGTGTGTATTACAGTTTGCATAATAGTGCTGCATGATTATGAACAAATATGTATTTTGCGACTTTTTGGACTGATATTGCAATTATGACATGACTCACAAAAGTGGAAGGATTGATCCTTATTCTTATAATATTTAAAAATACATGAAAATGATTGTCATCTAAAAGATATGAAGCAGCAAATATGTTTTGTGAAGTCTGTAAAATAGTATTTGAAGGCTGAGATTTCCCTGCAGCCTCAGAATACTTCATGCAAATTATATATTAGCCTTCAAAATATATCTCTCTCCTTCAAATTTGAATATTCCACAAGTCCATTTTGTGATTGCATTGAAATATAGATTATGTGTGCAGCTGCAGAGCATATCAAGCTGATTTAAAAGTGCCCAGAGCTCCATGGTGCGTTCTTTCTACAACATGCATAACCACCTGGTCCAACATATGCCTTCTAGTAAGCGAACTCCATCCTTATCCCTTGTCTGCATGATTTAAAAACAGTCAGGTTTTAAGGAGAGACTCTCTCTCCCTGCTGCACCCTGTATCTCTGCAGTCACCATCAATGATTTACTCGGGGTTGTAAGCTACAGCACAGCCAGACTGTGAGCTGAATAATTGAGCAGGAGCAGGGTGATGTCCAAGGAGTCTGTCAAAATATATGAGTGTGTGTGTGTGTGTGTGTGTGTGTGTGTGTGTGTGTGTGTGTGTTCCCTATGTTGTGAGTGTATTTCAACAGCTATAAATATCTGTGCAGCACGGTGAGATAATCACAAATCAAGCTCAAGGACAAAGAGGACGGACAAGTACTGTCTCACTATCTGATGATGGGATGGGAGAATGGGTACGTCTGTGTGTGAGTGTGTGCAAGTCTACGAAACACACACACACACACACACACACACACACACACACACACACACACACACACACACACACACACACACACACACACACACACACACACACACACACACACACACACACACACACACACACACACACACACACACACACACACACACACACACACACACACACACACACACACACACACACACACACACACACACACACACACACACACCTTCTGATCGATATGAAGCATTGTCTGGGTTGCAGGCTTGCCAAATGTGATCATCACTGTTCTATGAGACTCCCAGTCTGTGAGTAAGAAGCTTTAAACACAGAAACTACAAGGAGCTGATGCTTGAAGACTTGGAAGTACTCACGCTTTATCGTGTTTTATTAAAACTAGCACCTCTCAGATCTCATTAAAACACAGAAACCAGCACACACTTCATCTTGGAGTCAAAACTGACATCTCTCTTTACTCCTCCTGCAACACATTACTCACCCAGTATAGTTTTATCTTCACAAGAGGACTCATTTTCAGGTTCCTATTTGTATTTTGTGCTTCTACCCTGACATATTTCAATGCTTTAATGTTCAAAAAGGTCTTTGTAATAACCCTAAAGAGCGTAGTCATCCAGCACAGACATACAGGTTGCAGCAACAAGTGGACTCAGAGGAAAACAAGACTTGTCTAAAGTAGAAAACCGTATTTTATTCAGATTTCTTTTCCAGTGTTGAATTCAGTTGTTTCAGTTTGTAACCACAGACCTGACACATGATTATGGTCAAGTTGAAGGACATTTAAAGTGCATTCTCACACTAAAATGGTAAAGATTGAACAGTTGCAAGGGGAGTTTATAAGCAAGAGAAAAGTAAGATGTTGCATAAGAAGCGTAGTGTAGTTTTACTGCTAGAATATTGAGAAATTAGAAACTGAAAGTGGCAAAACATCTTCCTTTTATTTAATTTTACTGCCCAAATACTCTGATTCATGTTGCACATCATTCTTAATTTCAATGATGCATTATTCACTAGTTTAAACTTCCTAAATGACATGAATTCCTGGATTTCGGAGACATTTCGGTGCTATTTTTCACTCCCTGTTTCCAGATCATTTTTCCCTGTCCTCTTGTTGTTCCGTTGGAGTCTTTTCAATCTAAACCGATTTCCATGCTGCATGCCAAAGCACACAGTGTCACCTGGGTTACAGCTGGAGAAAAACAACACCCACCACGCAACGCACCGGGAAAAGACATTTCCCTTTCAGACGTTAGAAAAGCTTCTGGGAGTTTTATAGCGGCAGGAATCATTCATACTGTCAGCCCACACAAAGCACCGGCAGAGACTCGGGTTTGAACTAATTCAATGAAAGGTGAATGTGCTTCTGTCACAGAGTTATGGGGCTTATTGTTCAGCATGTGACAGTCGGACTGAACCCTTTATTTAGAAAGGAGAAAATAAAAGACACACCGAGAGAGGTTAGCGCTAAAAGCTAAAATTAGCCCGACTGTTTCAATCTGGTTTGCAGATGTTGAGGCTTTGCAGCGATTTCATCTGTTTTCATTCTCAAAAAAACTACCATTGCAGTCTGTTTGTGAGAGGACTCTTTAAAGTAGAGACGCTACATACTGATATACACCTGAACATCAGCAGGAGAGGACTCTTTAAAGTAGAGACACTACATACTGATATACACCTGAACATCAGCAGGAGAGGACTCTTTAAAGTAGAGACACTACATACTGATATACACCTGAACATCAGCAGGAGAGGACTCTTTAAAGTAGAGACACTACATACTGATATACACCTGAACATCAGCAGGAGAGGACTCTTTAAAGTAGAGACACTACATACTGATATACACCTGAACATCAGCAGGAGAGGACTCTTTAAAGTAGAGACTCTACATACTGATATACACCTGAACATCAGCAGGAGAGGACTCTTTAAAGTAGAGACTCTACATACTGATATACACCTGAACATCAGCAGGAGAGGACTCTTTAAAGTAGAGACTCTACATACTGATATACACCTGAACATCAGCAGGAGAGGACTCTTTAAAGTAGAGACACTACATACTGATATACACCTGAACATCAGCAGGAGAGGACTCTTTAAAGTAGAGACGCTACATACTGATTGTTTCACATTCATCTACGAAAGCCGAGGCCAGCAGCCTGTAAACCTCTTTAGATGAGGAGCGTTGACTTCATCTTCTCTCTGAATGCGTTTCTCTGAAGCTCTTCAGTGGAACTCTTTATGAAGTCTGTGCAGGCGAGCACACGGGGTCAGGAGGGGAATAATACATAAATAATGAGCATTAATAAAAAGATACTGCATCACCTTGTTAGCTAACAGGATCCTGCTGTGAACACAAACTGTGATCCTGACTCTCAGGTGAGCGTGATCCCACATATAAAACAGTACCGGTGAATAAATCCTGAGGGGCTCTGGATCCTCTCATGGGTAGAAAAGCACTGCTTTAAATGGATACACAGACTCCTGCACCTTCATGTTTTACAGTTTGAATCAATCGACTGAAAGTGTTAGAAATGATTCTGATAACCTAAATCTGGGTTTCCATTTGTTCTGTTACGCCAACTTCATTCCTACTAATTACCACAAGTTTTACTCTTTCGTTTCGAAATGTACATTTACATAAAATCCAAACTCATTTCTGAGTTAAAAAAGGAACAAATGTTGATTGATTTTGTCCCCAGATGAATTCCATAAAACCCAAAACCTATTCTAACCCTAAACAGTACATTATTTGAAATAAAAAAGTCCCGGCAGTAGACTTGGTCACATTTCCCTGGACAACACGATAACATTTATACAATATCAATGTTGAAAAAGCTCTTTATTTTTGCTCATACTGTCTAAACAAATCAGATGAGTGTCGTTATTATTCAATTAAGAGTATCCTGTAATGCCCAGCTGACCACACAGTCACATAGACGTGAAGAAAGTATTACAAACAAAACTACTACAGTCAAACCTCAGAGACAAGCCTGAGAGAGCACAAGCTCCAGACGGCTCTGATCTCTGGAGTTTTGCAGACAAGCAAATGTTTCGGTAGACTTAACTCCCTGATAAGAAACAAATCCAGAAACAGCATGCTCCTACCTGTGTGTGATCCAATTTCCCAGATTTAGAGGCAACTTTAGAGACATTTAGACCCAATAACAGCCATATGGAGGCAGACGTCGGAAGAAGAGTTAGGGTTAGGGTCCTGAAAGAAGCGGCTCTGCACAGAAAACTAAAATACTTCGACCAGTCTGACAACAGAGAGACGGATCTCCTGCAGAACATGGCTGATGCCTCTGTTAGGAGAAAGGTCAGGTGTCACATATTCTTTCTCTACAAGAGTATGAAGTACAGGGATGAAGAAAGGAAGAGGAACAGGGTCTCTGCCATGCATACTGAACAGAGGCTGGAGGAAAAGCACCTTTACGTTGGTTTAAATGAACCGGTGGCTCGATGTGTATCTTAAGGAGAGAGTGTTTGGTGGAAAGTCTGCAGAACTGACAATATTGGAGTCCAACGACACCTTGTTTCAGTGGACCGATCAACGGTTACTTTACCATTGACCAGTGGAACAACTTGCCTTGGTCAATCATCGAAAAACTATAAAGCATTTTAAAAACAGTCAGTAAGGGACGGATATACGTATAAACTTCTGTACTTTATTAGACAAATTATCCGTCATTTTGGGCTTTATTTACTAAGATTTCTTTAGTCTATTGGTCCTTTTTTAAATGGATAATGAATTATTTCTACGAGAATTATGAGCACATTTCATTCAGAGTTAAAGATGCATGATTCTTTGTGGAGGTACGCAGTTTTACAGACTTTAATTAAGGGTATCATACCATAAAACATAACATTTTAGGGACTTCTTTACAGCTTTATACAGTAAACTGTGTAAAAATGAATGGTTTTAACCTAGATCAAATAAAACAATAACTTGTGCAAGAAAGAGTTAGCATTGTTAGCATTGTTAGCATTTCTTATCCGTAGTCCCCGGGCAGATGTTATAAAGTGACCCTAAAAACAACCTACTTTTAAAATAACAAGTTCATACAATCATTAAAACGTGCAACATAGAGGCTCACAAATCAATATCCAAAACCATGCATCTAAACACACAGAGGTCAGCTGGTAGCGTTTGTGTGTCTTGAACCAGCTTGTTGTTGTGAGCGGTTCAACAGGAAGATGAAGCTGTTTTGCTTCCCGCTGCACACAGAGCTGCTGGGTCTGCTGGGGGTGATTTCTCGCAGCTTGACGAGGAGGGATGGATAAATATTTTAGTAGTGGAGTGTGAGATCTCGCTGCTATATCATGTATGTGTAATTGTGCGAGCAGGAAGCATCCTTTTAGGGGATGTTCTCCTCCAAACCCCCGACAGAGAGGCCAAGATCAGCTAATGCTTCACACAATTATACACAGGGTGCAGGATAAAGCCCTGGAGACTGTTATACATCAGTTTCCCCATGAGACTACAGACCTTATTCAGTCATAACCACATGCATTACATCTTCAAAAACGTGCATGTCTTAAGCCCAGGGAGCATGTACAGCACGGTCACATGACTTCACGTCACCACCGCTAAGCTAAAGGCGGCTAATGTTGGGCTATAAAGGAACTACAGCACGGTCACATGACTTCACGTCACCACCGCTAAGCTAAAGGAGGCTAATGTTGGACTATAAAGGAACTACAGCACGGTCACATGACTTCACGTCCCCACCGCTAAGCCAAAGGCGGCTAATGTTGGGCTATAAAGGAACTACAGCACGGTCACATGACTTCACATCACCACCGCTAAGCTAAAGGAGGCTAATGTTGGGCTATAAAGGAACTACAGCACGGTCACATGACTTCACGTCCCCGCCGCTAAGCTAAAGGAGGCTAATGTTGGGCTGTAAAGGAACTACAGCACGGTCACATGACTTCACGTCCCCGCCGCTAAGCTAAAGGAGGCTAATGTTGGGCTATAAAGGAACTACAGCACGGTCACATGACTTCACGTCACCACCGCTAAGCTAAAGGAGGCTAATGTTGGACTATAAAGGAACTACAGCACGGTCACATGACTTCACATCACCACCGCTAAGCTAAAGGAGGCTAATGTTGGGCTATAAAGGAACTACAGCACGGTCACATGACTTCACGTCCCCGCCGCTAAGCTAAAGGAGGCTAATGTTGGGCTATAAAGGAACTACAGCACGGTCACATGACTTCACATCCCCACCGCTAAGCCAAAGGCGGCTAATGTTGGGCTATAAAGGAACTACAGCACGGTCACATGACTTCACGTCCCCACCGCTAAGCCAAAGGCGGCTAATGTTGGGCTATAAAGGAACTACAGCACGGTCACATGACTTCACATCACCACCGCTAAGCTAAAGGAGGCTAATGTTGGGCTATAAAGGAACTACAGCACGGTCACATGACTTCACGTCCCCGCCGCTAAGCTAAAGGCGGCTAATGTTGGGCTATAAAGGAACTACAGCACGGTCACATGACTTCACGTCACCACCGCTAAGCTAAAGGCGGCTAACGTTGGGCCTGAACATGAGCAGAGTATGTCCTCTTTAATATTTAACCTTTTCAAATATAAAATCCTCAGAATGTTATACACACCTTACTTTCCTTTAATGCCATCATTTGCCACACTGCCTTTATTAGTGAACAGCAGACTGGAGTAGATCCTAACATTAGCATCCTTTTAACTGAATCCAAAATCACATCCTGAGACACGAACAGATTCACACTCCCACTAAATAAATACACAAACATTTAGTAGAGCCTTTTGAATTAAAATACATAATTAACTAAACTGGTGGGCGTCACCTTGGCACAACAAACCCCTCTGCTCTTCCTGAGGGAAAGGAGGATAACACACACACACACACACACAGACAAACACACACTTCCTCTTTATCACATCCTTTCTTCCACAGTAAGCGGAGAAAGGCAGCGGTATATTTCATCCTCCGTGGATTACAGGGGGATGTCAGTTCAGGTGAGCGGGACACCGGAGACGGAGCTAAAGACTTATATCCTCCGTCACCTCTTGGTAGAGGGACAGACTACACTGGACTATGCAATATCTGACACACACACACACACACACACACTTCACACACAGTAATAATGACATCTAGGCTTTGTACAGTGTCCTGCTGAGGTATTCAAATGGAGAGTCATTTATTCACAGCGGCTCTACAGCGGTGTGTGTTTTAGGATAATATCCTCCGTTAAATACATAAAGAGACCAAATATTCAGGAGCTGAAGACCATTGATCCGTCCAGCTAACACTTCTGGCTCTATTAACATAAATGAGAGCCTCTTTGGTTCAACGCATTTAACTGCAGTAACACTATGGGACCATATGGAGAGAGGAACTCCCTCTGGAGGGATTTTAGCCTTTGCAGACCATTGACATGCACACAAAAACACACCACAGGAACGGGGAAGCCAAACACTGTGCTGCTTTTTAGCCTGGAATTAGAATTGGCTCGTGTCACCCTGTATTAACTGTAGTGCAGTTTAGAGCTGCAAGGGAAAACCACACACACACACACACACACACACACACACACACACACACACACACACACACACACACACACACACACACACACACACACACACACACACACACACACACACACACACACACACACACACACACACACACACACACACACACACACACACACACACACACACACACACACACACACACACACACACACACCTTTTATTTTCCTAGGATGAACTAGAAAAGAGCGCGGCCCGAGGCACGGCATGTCTCTTAATGTGTGAGTCAAACTAATGGACTGCTTCCCTCTGCACCGACCTCCACTGCAACCTCCCTCACCCTCCACTCCAGATTTACTCCCCCCTTGTTCTTTTATCTTCTTCTCAGGCCCCTCTAACGTCTTTACTTTATGCCACCCTCACCCCGGTCTCTTGTTTTCTGGGCCCGAGGACAGAGCGGCACAGCGGGCAGGATCAATGTGACAGATGCACGACATGCTCACGTGGTGACGGACAGGCTTTTGTCCGGGGTCAGCGCTCTAAAAATACAAGCAGGGGGATAAATCTTGTCCATGCATCCTCAACTGATGCATGAAACAGGGTCCAGAATCAACACTCATCAAGCGGCAAAAGAGTTGTGCAATGAAATAAACTATGCACAGACTCTCTTGTTCCTTTCGCTGGGAGTTATGGGCGCGCCGCTTCTGTCTTTGTCGTGTTTTTATGCAGCATCAGCGACTTCAGCAGACCGTCTCTCGCTGAAGGAGCAGATTAGGAGGTGTCGTTGATTAAAATTAACAAGCTTCTTTGAATTAAAAACGGTGTGTCCTTATAAACTTCATTTAATAGCCGAAATAGACAAAACCAAATCCTTACAGCTGCTTTTATTTGTAATAAAGAACACATTATTGGACCGTTAATGTGCTCACGATATGTGTTAAATACAAACATGCATAATAAAATCACTTCTCTATCCTACCTCTACTGTTTCTTGTTATCCTTGTGATCTAATGCTGCTGTTCTCCTTGTTATTTCTGTCTTGGTATCATATAAAATAACATTTAAATGGAAAAATACATTAAAATAAGAGCGAGAATAAGCACATTTCTGTCGAATTTTGAGATTAAGACTTCCTGAGTTGCATTCAGGCTTGAATTGATGAACATATAAAACATAAGTAAGCTTCTAAATGTGCTCTGGTGTCTTCTTTAAGTGTGTGTTGAACATAAAACCTTACTATCCTGATAAAAACTACTGAAACAGGTGTCTATGTGACACAAAAAAGGCACTTTTTCATACATTCAGTGAAAGAAACAGGTCAGCCAGTGCTTTTTTTATCCCTTTGGCCGGTAAGACAAAAGGTTTGGAAACTTTGCAGGAATATGGACTTAAGTACAGGGTGTTTCTTGTTTTTATAAAGGGCCACACACACCTACACACACCAGAGGACACACACACAGAGCAGGGATCACAGCCCTGCTTTCCATGCACATTTATGCATGACCTATAAATATATTTATAGTCCTGTGTGTGCAGCTGCATGTGTCTAACCCTGCAGGACACACACTGCATGCAGGGCGTTGGAAAGCCTTTCTCTCCCTGACTCAGTGTTGTCATTTGGTTAAATCCAGACTCTGTTTCAGAATAGAAGCCCCACAGCTTTTAGAGAAACCGTGGCAGCAGCAGCTCTCCTCACAGAGCAGCAGGTCGGCTGATAAAAGGCCGCTCTCTTCTCTTCTGCAGACTGTAAATCACACACAGTCTGTCCCAGGGAGAGCGGCTGGGATTCAGGGAACTAAGACACACTGGGGTTGTGTGTGTGGCGGACTCAAAGCATTTGGATTTCAAGGGTTTCTCTTTCCTTTCCAGACAGGAACCCTGGCTGAACATGTGTTTCAAATGTTGAAGCAGTATTTTTATATTATAAGCAACGACCCCAAAAAACCTTAAGGGACTTCTTTTTCAATTTTAAGGACTTTTCTTAGATAATTTAAGACATTTTAATATCAATTAAGGGCCTTAATAGTTACAACACTTTTAAATCCTGGTAAAGTAGGTTCCTTTGGATGTTGGACTGACAAGACAAGACATCCCCTTTATTTTGAGAAACTTGGATGGACATTTTCTCTATTTTCTGCAATTTCACAGAAAAAATAATCACTTTATAATGAAATTAATTTTCAATTGCAGTCCCATAGCTTTAAATGAATGCATGACTTTTTAAGGATCCGTGGGAACTCTGTGTTTGAGTGAAAGAGAAACAAACTGCTTGGGACTCCCGGGATTATATTTTCTTCAGACCTCAGGCTTGCCTAAACATGTAGGGTGCATGCAGGTCTCTGTCAAACACTCATCCATCTCCATGTGTCACCGTTGAAGTCCCTGAACCAGTCGGCCTGCTCTGACTGACTGACTGACTGACTATCTGCCAAAGCTGTGATTCACATGCAGCCTCTGTTTATAACGCCCAATCAAGTGCCTCATTCAGGACCAGCAGTTTGGATGACACACTCGCTTATTCATGCACAAAGCAGACACTTTGCTCTCAAACATTTCTTATGCACTCCACTGTGTCTGCAGAGTCCACTCGGCCTCTCTCCTTACACTTCTTTATGATGCACGTTGGAAAGTCCCAGGTGTGGCTAAAGCAGAACAATAAGAGTCATCAGAAATAAAACACTGCCATTTGTAACCGGTTCTGAGTCATCCGAGAAGGAGCATGGGAACTACTCTCATGCACTAAAACTGACCAAACACTGAAATGCAATAGCGTGTAATTATATGGATAAGTGTTAATGAGACACAGAGCTTTGTTACCGCTATTACTTCTAAAGCAGGAATGCAAGAAGGAGGGTTATTGTCGCAACCGCAGTATAATTCACCCGTCACTCTGAAACAGAAACCATTATTCTGATGGGGTCATCTTTATGCTGGGGTTTGTTTATATAGCAGGTATACTATTCCTACAGGATGAAATGCATCTCTGATAGATATTTCCATTTAACTTTTCCACATCAAAACAAAACGCTGGGACCAAAAGTGAACTGTATGGGGACTGTTGCAACACCTTTTGCATTTCCCTTAGTTTCGCAAAAACAATTTGGTCCAAACAAATCCTATTTCTACATATCAATCGTTCACATGTTAGCTAATAACCCATACCCTTTAAAGATGATAAAATATGACTCGTACAACGACCTAAACCCTGGAGCTGGAGTATTATTTAGTGTTCAAAACTGCAACACAGACATCATGTTAGTTTATGAAAGTTCTTACTCCACAACGAGACAACAAGCTAGGACTTCTCTGTGCAAATCAATCCCCCAAAACATGCCAATACTTTTTACCTAGAAACAGTGAGAAGGGGTACGGCTGCAACATTTTCCGCACTTGTCTTAGTAACTCCATTTGGTCCAGAACAACCAGACATTCATATCTTAAACGTACATGTCTGCTCATTGACTTATCATCCTTAGATTATAAGATATGACATATCCTTCACAATTTGAATGTAAGAAGTCGTCAGTGCAACCGACCTAAACCCTTGTTTGCAAACATCAGGGACGGTTTCACCATCTTTCTGCTAAATACTCATATATTACAAGACTTCAGAATATTGATTTGAATGGAAGAAGTTGACAATGCAACTAATCCAAATGCTTAAACTACTTTAAATCTGAATGAGCATCTGTAGTTTAACAATAGTTCCATTTACCTAAACAACAACACTGTGGTACATGTAATTGTACAAAACTGCAACTGTTATCATGTTAGTTGATCAAAGGTCTTATTCCACTACAAGATAAAATGCTTACACTTCTCTTAGCAAAAACATCCCATAACAGGCACTTCCTTCCTCTTCCCCTTGCAACGGGGAGACAGGGGATGGTTGCAACACTGTGCATTTCTCTCAGTTACTCAGATGCTGATCTGTCCAGAAGAACCACATACTTGTATATATTACACGTGCATGTGTTTGCATGTTACCCATACCAAGATGATATGAAATGACATATCCTTCACAGAAGTCCATGTTGCAACTGAACGCAAACCTAGGGACGGTTGCAACGTGTCCAAATACATTATAGAAGACAAATTGCCAAGACTTCTCTTTCCAATAACATCTGAAAACATGCTCTCCTATCCTCTTCCCCTTGCAACGGGGAGACTGGGGACGGTTGCAACACTCTGTGCATTTCTCTCAATTACTCAGATGTTGATCTGTCCACAAGAACCACATATTTATATATATTACACGTGCATGTGTTTCAAAGTTACCCACACCAAGTTGCAACTGCAAACCTAGAGACGGTTGCAACCAACATCAGGGAGTGTTGCAACATGTAAAAATGCATTATATTTCACTTATTATCCTTCCCTTTTATGTCTGCATTAGCATATAATCCATGAAACGTTTATAGTTTACAATATTATAGTACCATTTATTGTACAAAACCGCAACTGTTCATCATGTTGGCTATCAGAGCTTCTTGTTGCACTACAAGACAAATTGCTAAGGATTCTCTTTTCAATAACATCTCAAAACGTGCTCTCCTGTCCTCTTCCCCTTTGCAGTTAGTATACCTCAGAGTAAGTAGCCTATATGAGGGCTCCGGTCTCTAACGATGGCCAGATGTGCAGCGTGACTCACGATGGTCTGCTGCCCTGCCCTTTAATCTCTGCAGCAAGTTGCCAACTGCCACTATAGGTCAAAACACACAAGTGATGTGTGTGTGTGTGTGTGTGTGTGTGTGTGTGTGTGTGTGTGTGTGTGTGTGTGTGTGTGTGTGTGTGATTATAACACACACACTCTCAAACACACACAGAGAGCAGGAAGATGAGAAATGCTGCCACAGTGAAATAGGATCTTATCTGCATGTTGGAATATAGAAATAAAACTGGGAATGTAACAACTGTTATCAGGTCCATAAAAGGGTCATAAGGTAGTAGATTATTGTGGGATGGGTGTATATGTATTTAGGATAATATAAGATAGGTGTAAGCATAAACCAGTATACACATATTCTCACACACATGCTTTTTGGGCGTGCATGTGCAATTGAGAGCGTGCCATACCCTTCAGGATATTACGAGCAGCTAATTGGAAAGCCCCGGTGACCAATAATCACCATTAAACAACAATAAGTGAATTTAAAATCAGCAACACTTACTTGCCGATGACCTCGCAGAGCTCGTACACATCTTCAAAGAGAATGTCGTCGTCCGCCATAGTCCGACCCCGGCTGGGGAAAAGAATATCCCCAAAATACGCGTCCCAAAGCGGATGGTGGTGCTCCTCAAAAACCTGGGGGGGAAACAGAGGCCACAAGCGGACAGATAATAAAAAAGGTCCGCAGCAGTGGGTAAAGAGTTTCCAGTGGAAGGTTTCTAAATTCCAGTTGTAAAACCCCCCGCCCCCCCAAAAAACGCTGCGTCGCTGTGCGTGATTCGGCACAGAAGGAGCGCAATAATCCGGTTCGGGAGCCGGTTCGACCCCGCCTTTCCCCAAGCTTTTCCCCGTATGTCTCAAACGTGGTGGTCAGACTAACAGTGGAATAAACTCCTCCGGTGGTGTGTTCACTGCCACCCGGTTACTCTGGGCTTTAACGTTGGAGACAGCCCGGTGCGCATCAGGCTCCTGTTTCTGATCCAGGTGGGTTACAGTGAGCTCCACTTCCCCAAAGGGATGCACACACACACATGAAACACAATCCTCCTTTGCAGATTCAAGTCTGTACACTGTTTAGCAGAATGCACACACACACATGAAGACACACACTCCTCCGTTGCAGGTCCAAGCCTCCTCTCTCCGTGTTTTCTCCACTTTCCTCCCGTGGTTTCGTGTTTTTCTCCCCGATGTTTCTGCCTGGACGCTCGGATCCACGGAGCTTCAGAAACCCGACAGGCTCCTCCTACACGGGGGTTATGAAACTGCCGCTCTGTCCTCCATGTTGGCTCCGATCCCTCAGCCAGGATTCTCCTTCCAGGCCTGCAGGCTTTGAGCCAACATGGCGGAGCAGCGGCGCCATAAAGGCTTTTCTCAAACCGCAGTTTCCTTCAGGAGTTTGTCTTTACTTCAAGTGGAGTTCCGGAAGCGAGGAGGAGGATGAATGGCAACATGAATATTAACACCTACCTGATTTAAATAGGGAACAGGATTTGGGCCACATGAGGAACAACATGTTGGGATGTGTCCAAAAGAAAATAGAGTTCTGAGTTCTTTTATTTCAGAATTGTGGGAAAATAATCAGTATGGTTTCGTTGAGATTTCTTCCACTTCTGTCTTTTTTACTCTCAGAATACAGATTTCAATGTTTTCTCATAAATACATTTTCCCATAGTTTATTTTTTTCTCAGAAATATTCCAGGTCAGAACTCAACATTTTGTTCTACTTATGGTCACATCACAAAATGTCTTTCTCGTGTCCCTCATCCTCTTCCATATATTTAAATCGCTTATTCTAAACAGCCTTTAGTTCCCAGCCAGAGCCGAGTATGGGTGAAACATGTCCATTCATCTCAGTTGGAAAGTTATCTTTCTTTTAGCACCCAAACTGACTTATTCACATCTGTAAGGTTGTTGGTTTTACATCAGCACCAGACCAAATGATTACATGAGTTCATTATCCAATTAGATCATCAGCAGAAAATCATTTCAGCAGTGATTGCCACATTTGATTAATCGGTTGTTCCAGCTCCTTAAGTCCATTTACATGCAAAGAAACCTATATCACACCCAGCAGCTGAGACAGTAACGCACAGGGTTAAATGACTGTGTACCTTCTTAGTTGCTTTCTTATAAAAAAAACAGGTATACAGAGGCAGGAGGTCTGCAGCAACATTCACACCTTTTTCCATTTCTACACCTCTGCTACTCCAACACAAAGCTGGTGTAGTCATGCGAGGAACAACACAAAGACAAGTGCTGTGTATTCATATTTTATGGGCTCTTGCGGGCTAAATACATTGCCAGCTGATTGCCTAATTAGCGCTAGGTGAATAATTAAGCCGTCAGTAAACCCGGGATGATGAGCTTGTTCTTTTATTTATGATTTTTCCACAAAAATGATTTCATGAAATTAAATGAGTCCCCCACAGCAGCCACTGTAGGTATTGTTTGTCTGCCTCGGTGCACGGCTGCTTATGTAGCACAAAAACCTTCTTGTGTTCGGGCCATTTGAAGCAGAAAGTGTGTGTGTTCGTGCCGATCTTGTGACGCGCGTGTTTGAGGTCGTAAGCAGCAACAATTTGGCTTAGCAGAAAGAAAAATCAGGACATCAGAGGGAATCTTATCTCTGGCCAACACACCCTTCTAGACTCAGCTGGTGGGGTAAAGGTGTGTGTGTGTGTGTGTGTGTGTGTGTGTGTGTGTGTGTGTGTGTGTGTGTGTGTGTGTGTGTGTGTGTGTGTGTGTGTGTGTGTGTTTGTGTAGAGTTACAATCCCTTTTGGACAAACTCTTAATCTTTAGAAAAATCCAAAAGGGATTGTAACTCTACACACACACACACACACACACACACACACACACACACACACACACACACACACACACACACACACACACACACACACACACACACACACACAAACAAAATATCCTGCAAATGTTTTTGATGCAATGAAATTCAAACAGGATATTGTGTGTGTGTGTGTGTGTGTGTGTGTGTGTGTGTGTGTGTGTGTGTGTGTGTGTGTGTGTGTGTGTGTGTGTGTGTGTGTGTGTGTGTGTGTGTGTGTGGAAATTAGAGACATTAACTTGCTCAGTGTTCTTCGAAATGCTCCAACATTTAAGTGATCTTTCAGTTCCTTAAAGTTGAAATGAGTTGCTTGGTTAATTGTCAAAGAGGCTTTTGGGGTTCTACGTTTCCTCTAGTGTGTTATGAAGCTTTTGGTGCATGTAAATGGTCTACAAAGGCTAAAATCCCTCCAGAGGTAGTTTCTCTCTGTAGTGCTGAGGCAGACATTGTAGAAAAACAAACACGTTTTGCAACAAGCATTTTTAAATTTCCCCTAAAACGTGCTTGCGGGTGATTTCATTTCTATGTTTGAGGCATGCAAGTTGGAAAAGTGTGTTTACTGGTATTAAAAACAGTAGCCCTAATGATTAGCATTGTTTGATACACTTAGTATAGTTGTCGTCTCTCTGGGAAACTGATGTGGCGTCCCACAGTGAAATCCATCCTGGTCAAAGGTAATCTGGTAATCTGTGCGCCAACGACAGCAGAGCAAACCACAGCCTCGTGCTCCAGGGAGCAGGTAGCGCTGCAGGTCTGATTATGATTGTGAGCCACAGAGAAAGTGCTCCTGAGATTTCACGGTCTGATCAAAGCAGAGACCTCTAACAGGAAAACACTTACATCTGCGGTCTCCAGAAACACGGTGTCAGTTACAGCACTTACAGACCCTTATTGTATGTTGGTTTACTTTAGGTTTCAGAAGGTGTTAGTTAGCATATAGCGAACCACAGGTGTGTTTAAGTTCAGCTGAGTGTTGTTT
Organism: Eleginops maclovinus; assembly: GCF_036324505.1. NCBI lineage: Eukaryota > Metazoa > Chordata > Actinopteri > Perciformes > Eleginopidae > Eleginops > Eleginops maclovinus. Next base: position 1,623,117 of record NC_086355.1, read on the forward strand.
TATTGAATAAAGTTGTGTAACTAAAAGACATTTTGTAGGAAGGAACTACAGCACGGTCACATGACTTCACGTCTCCACCGCTAAGCTAAAGGAGGCTAATGTTGGGCTATAAAGGAACTACAGCACGGTCACATGACTTCACGTCTCCACCGCTAAGCTAAAGGAGGCTAATGTTGGGCTATAAAGGAACTACAGCACGGTCACATGACTTCAGGTCACCACCGCTAAGCTAAAGGAGGCTAATGTTGGGCTATAAAGGAACTACAGCACGGTCACATGACTTCATGTCTCCACTGCTAAGCTAAAGGAGGCTAATGTTGGGCTATAGAGCTCCTGCAGATGATGTCATATATGCTGGTCACGTGACGAGATACGACAGGGGCAGCCATTTTGGCAGTCATCGCGGCAGTAAATTGACAGGCACTGGCAGACTGTCAAGGATGGTGGATAACTGCTGTGCACCAGGTTGCACAAATAGGCGTGGGAAAAAGAAAGGTGTATCGTATTATCGCATTCCTAAAGACGCGGAGAGGAGGGAGAAGTGGATTGGAGCGATTAAAAGAGCCAGGAGCCTTCAGAAAAAGACTGAAAGATGGGACCCCCCGGCCGTTGGCTTTCGCTTATGCAGTGATCACTTCATATCAGGTGGGTGAAGGAATACAGTACAATGCTACAAAAAGTTTCTGGTCAGTTTAATTAAATTTAATTAGTTTAATTTAAGAAGTAGCACCCAGTTATTATAGCTAACGGACACTGTGATGTCCCTTTTTAACTCAACAAGTGTGGCTCTGGCGCAGCCTAGCCAGTTAGCAAGTTAGCTTGTAGCAAGCTAGTGGTAAACAAACCCGTGTTGAAATATTCCTTCTTATTTTGTAGGGAGAAAGAGTGATAATCCGTTGAGTCCGGATTTTATCCCCTCAATTTTCGATTACCTTCCATCTCCAGAGAAGAGGAGACATAAAACGAGACTGGAGGTTTTTAACAGAAGGCAGAAGGCTAAACTGCACAAAGTAGAGCAGGCAAAGATATCTGCAGAAGCCATCCGTCAAAGGTGGGTAGATCAAACTCCTGTCTGATTACATGTTGGGTCTACTTGTGATCGGTGTGTTATTCAGATTATTTTATTTCAAATAGTTAACTGCCGTGATATGGTTATAAACAATAACGTCACACCAGTCATTTAATGAAGGCTAATATCATATGATTTCCATTAAACATGTCAAACTGTAAACATGTAAACATGTCAAACTGCCATCAGTATTGTATGCATGAAAGCTTATTTTGCTGCTTCTGTGTTTTCATCAGGACATCAACTGATGCAGCCCCAGAAGACCATATCACAGAGCCTTTGAAGGAGCCCCCCATCACAGATCCGTTGGAAGACTCAGCCGATGATCCTGTCCAGCCTGAACCAGTAACACCACCATGCACCTCTGAAACCTGCTGTACCCGCATCCAGAGTCTTGAGCAAGAATGCCAAGCTCTAAGGGCTGAAAATGTGTTGTTAAGGGAAAAGATTAATAGGAAGACCCTGACAGAGATTAGTTTAAATAACAATGATAAAAAGGTGAATGTCCTCACTGGGCTGGCAACCTATGCATGTCTCATGACCATTTTTCAATATCTGGCTCCATTTCTCAAAGTTAAATCATCAATAACATGTTTTCAACAATACATGTTGACTTTGATGAAGCTTCGAATGAACTTAACATTTGACTTTTTGGGTTTTTATTTTGGCATCGACCCAACTACTGTCTCCAGGCACTTCAAAAACTGTGTTAATTTGATGTATTGTAGACTGGTGCCAAGCCTAGTGGTGTGGCCTAAAAGAGAATCTTTAAGAACATCTCTTCCATATGTATTTAGAAATGGTGACTACGAGAAGACTGTTTGTATCATTGATTGCTTTGAAATATTTCTAGAGAAACCAAGTAGATTGCGACCCAGTGCGCAGTGTTACTCAAGATACAAATCACATCACACCATGAAATATTTAATTGCCATTTGCCCTCAAGGTTCAATTTGTTTCATTTCTACTGGATGGGGAGGTCGCACCAGTGATAAGTTCATTACAGAACACAGTACTTTTTTACCTAATATTCTCCCAGGGGATGTTGTTTTGGCAGACAGGGGGTTTCTGGTGAAAGAGTCTGTTGAAAGGTGTCAGGCTGAATTAAAAATTCCAGCATTTACTCGTGGAAAAACACAGTTAGATCCTGCTGACATAGAGAATACAAGATCTCTAGCCTCTTTAAGGATTCACATCGAAAGAGTCATAGGAGTACTTCGTCAGAAATATACTATCTTACAAAGCACTGTGCCAATAACTTTCAGACATAGAGAAAGAAAATGATGTTACTTATCTTGATAAAATTGTGAGTGTATGTTGTGGACTAACAAATGTACCTGATTCTGTGGTGCCCTTTGAGTGATGAATTTGTGCGTCAACAGAAAATAAACCTTTTTGATTCGCTTCTCACTTGTTTCTTGTGACTTCTTTTCTCACTCACTAGATTTGAGTGACCTATCCACATTTTAAGATCGCTACAGATACTGCTACAGACACAGAAGACATTGGTTTAACAGTTGTTTATTAATTAATAAAATATTTACATTGCATCAGCTCATTCATATTCACACATTTCGTAAGTAAGTAAGACTAAGTAATTATGTTTTTTTTTTTTGAGCATTGATTAGTTTCCTACAACTAGGACACACCCACTGTTTCGGTACCCTTTTCATCCGAAGGCAGGTTTGGTGGAACCTCTTCACGGCACAGAACCCTGAGGCACAAACAAGCATATTCCCTGCCGCAGGTGCACGGCAGTAGCACCACTGTTGCTGGGGATCGGTGCTTGCAGTTGCTTGTTTTGGTGCAGAAAACCATTTGCCTAACAGCTCTGGGATGATGCATTTTAGGAAGAAGTCACGAGCAAGTTCAAGTTCTTTGAGAAAGAATTCTGGGTCAAATGTAATGCGTTCCACAAAGGGTGAATCACCTTCCTTTTCAGTCCACAGAATGAAATCACAGTATGCCAATTTGGTAACAAATAGCTGCATCTGCACTTGGTAGAAGTATGCATGGTCTCGCTTAAGTCTAATTTTTCCTAGGGAATCTTGTTCAAGGCAAAAGTGTGCAACAGAATTTACAGCTTCATTGACAGAAAGCTCCTTTGCAGAAAATGGGCACTTCATTTCTAAGACACCTGTACCACAGCAGCTACAGGACACATACCCATCAGGTGAGGCCCCGATAAATGGGTGCAGAGGTGAAATTCTAAATCCGGCTGGTCGCACCAGGACGTCTGTGTGTGATAGGCGATGCTGCATTTCGTAGTATTTTCTGGCCAGTTCTTCATTATTGCATCCCCATCTGAAGAAACAATGGAAATATGAGTTTTGGACAATAGTAATGCCACCCCACATTGCTACCTCCCTGCCCTTTACAAATGTTTAATGCTGTACTTGGTTTTACACTTCTTTTTAAAGAATAGCCTAGTACTTACTGCATTTACCCTCTCTGTTCATTCACCTCACACTAATTTTCTTGTACACCATATGTTGTACGTAAGTAAGTTAACACATACATAGAAGAGATTACACACTGCACACCCTATTTTAGTTTACAGGGAAATTCCAGCTGATTTCAACATGCAGTTGTAATGCTCACACACACTACCCTTGACTTGTCAGTACCTTCCTGAAGATGTGGCATATATCATCCCACATGATACAGCTGTATTGTAAGGTGTCTGCTGATGCACATGTCACAATGTTTCATACAATAAGTAATCAAATGCATATGCCCATTACTTTTGGGATGATGAACATCAGCTGACACCTTACAACAAGGCAGAAACTTTTGGGATGCTATTTGGAGTATGTTAGGATGTTCAACTGCATGTTGACATTGGCTGGAATTCTCTGCCCATGAATACCTGGTAGCCTCACTGCTGAAAACATGGGACTTTGGGTCACATATCTGTCTTATGAGAGACACGGCTGGCTTTCTGAGGTCTGTTCTTGTTGCTGCTCTGAAGGTAGATCCTGTCACCCTACCACTCCTTTGATCAAACCAAATTCTGGACTTGGACTGTGCTTGGGTCTCCTCCTCTACAATATCACTCTGAAAACATGGCAATCCAAACAGTTTCTCATTTACATTGCAAGATAGCGCACACACAGTACACGTGCACATAACATGGTAGATCTTAGATTTCAGTCATTAGTAAACAGAATATGTTATGTACCTGTTCTTCAGTGACAGTCAAGTCCTCAAATATTCCTTCTGCACGCTCTTGTAATTCAGCCAGGTTCAGGTCTCTTGCCTTCTTGTCATACAGACTGGTAAGGGGTTCAGGTAAATCTAGCTTGACAGCCTTGGGTACATAGGATGTGGCGTACCCGCGAACAACTGACAGGACTGCAGGTCTGCAGGACTTCCCATCTTGAGTCCGGCACTGTGAGAGATTTTGGTAGAACTGTGTTTGCTCAGCAGCAGTCAGGGGTGGGAAAGATGGGGGCGCAGAGGTACCCTTGGTGGAATTCCCCTTTTTATTTTGTTGAGTATGGTTGAATATGATGTCCTTGCCCTGCAGGTACTCCACATTCTTCGCAGCATCCTCACTGGGAGAGGCCCACTTGCATTTTTTGGATGTGCAGCTGATCTCCTCGTGCCTTGCGTTGTTTTTTCCCCACAGACTGAAGAGAACAGCTGACACATGAGAGCAGCTCTCCCCGAGTCCCGCTGTGCAGTTGCAGTGGGCTCCCAGCACAACACCGTCGTTCCTCACCACCACCCATGGCTTTAGTTGACTTTCATTAAGCCTTTGGGAGTGATTAACCTATATGAAATTCCAAAACAGATAAATAAAGGTAAAAAACGCCAGCCACTTTGGTTGAGTACGATCAAAAATACAAACTAGCAAGTTACAGATGCACTGCAGTAGCTATCCAAGCTAAAAAACATGCTAACGTGACACTTCCGTAGCTAGCCAAGCTAATAAACAAACAATGCTAACGTGACACTGCCTATCAAACTGGAATAATTTAATACTTACCCTTGCAGTGATGATGCCGAAGTTTTTGGATGTAAGACTCCACAGTTGAATGTTGTTTACGAAGCCGGACTGACACCATTTGTAAGCCTCCAAGCTTTTGTACGCTCTGAGGGAGTCTCCTGAGTACACTGATGGAAAGCTTACAAGATAGCTGTGGATGTCTGCGTAGCGCAAGTCGGGTACATCGTCTTCAGAGCAGGAGGTTATGCTCTTGAAAAGCACACCGGGTGAATTATATGGGTCGCTTATATTTAATCTCTCTAATTTTGTACTATAAAGCCGAATTTCACTTGAATTAAAATGAGAAGTATACTCGCTCGGTAAGAAAACACTGGCACCGGTGGTCATGTTGACTGCCAAAATGGTGGCTCCCAACCAAAAGTCACGTGACCGCAGGAGCTCTATAAAGGAACTACAGCACGGTCACATGACTTCAGGTCACCGCCACTAAGCTAAAGGAGGCTAATGTTGGGCTATAAAGGAACTACAGCACGGTCACATGACTTCAGGTCACCACCGCTAAGCTAAAGGAGGCTAATGTTGGGCTATAAAGGAACTACAGCACGGTCACATGACTTCATGTCTCCACTGCTAAGCTAAAGGCGGCTAATGTTGGGCTATAAAGGAACTACAGCACGGTCACATGACTTCACGTCACCACCGCTAAGCTAAAGGAGGCTAATGTTTTCATAATTGTCTACACAACTGGTCTCGTGTTCGAGACACACTTCGGCTTTGGCTTCACTTTTAAGACCCGAGGTTGTGACTTGTTTTTCTAAAGCACAGAGCTCAATAAAGTGACGAGAGTTTTAGTCATGGTTGAAGTTTAAAGAATGGAGTGTGTGTTCCAGTGCTCCCTTTGATGTGAGAGGAAGATGATCACAGTGTGTTCAGCGTTCCTGTGATCTCATGCTAGTCATTAGCTTCCCTGCAGCATCTGCTGTAAGGAGTCATGGTCTCGTAAAACTCTTCATGCTTTCCTTCACTTCCACCTTCTCCTTTTCTCCTAGTCAGTTTTCTCTTGTGAAGAGCGTGCTACCCAGTGCAGATTTGGTGTTCTTAATGTATATTTTAACAGACTATTACTCTCTTTTTACTCTGCCATGTTGACACTGTGGCAGAAATAGTAATACTCATGTCCTACGCATTGTGCAGCTCTATGCAGTTTATTCTTCAGATATTAAATCATGTTATTGCTTATTTTGTTTGTTAAAAGGTACATATTGTAACCTTTACTCATTATGTTTGTTTCAGAAAAGGCCAAAGACACCTTTTTTAAACCTTGTGTACACTATACAAATACTATTTAGGTGGAGGTTGAAGCAAGTAAAATTTCAGTCTCTGCAAAAATTCTGCACAACAAAAATTGCAACAGCTGCAAACACAACTCTGACATATTATAACCTTTTGAAATTGATGTCCTGCTTAATGACACATCCATCAGAAAAAATAAGAATTCATTTAAAGTCATGTTTCTGTCCGCCCAATTGAAATGAAGTCCAATATTTTGAGTCTTTAGCAGCTAAATGCTACTAGTTGTCACCAGCTTACTGTGTCCGTAAGCTGATACACTTGTGAAAAAATGACTCGCTGTGGTTAGAAATAGTTATTAAAGCAGTAAGACTAAGCCAAGACACTAACGCACTAAAACAGGCTGAAAGATGATAACATGCTGTGTGAATTTGAGTGGAAACAACCCCCTTTACATCAGTGATTTGACTCATTGTTTGCAGGATTCGATCAAACCAGGACCCGCATTTATGCATTTTTGGCCATTTCTGGGCAACGAAAAGCTGCAGGAATCGACGCGGCATTGAAAGATGTGTTTCTGTCCACCTGATGAAAGAAAGTCCAATATTTTGACTCTTGAGCAGCTAAATGCTTCTAGTTTCACCAGCTAACTGTGACTGGTTGCTGATTTTCTGGTCAAAACAAATACCTGCTGTGGTTAGAAGTAGTCAATAAAAGCACTAAGAGACAATAAAGACAATAAAGCTGCAGACCATGAAACAAAAAGAAGCTGAAAGGCGATAAAACGCTGTCGAACGCTGAGGGAAACTGACCCCTTTTAGAAATCTACACTCATGCTAAGGCATCTCTTACACAGATTTAGTTCATGCACTTCAGAACCAACAGTATTCACTCTGACAGTCCTGCCTCATAATATTCCCCACTTGTTTCGGCTTTGGAGCATAAAGTTTTGCCCCCAGCTGAGTCGAACACAAAGCTTGTTCCATCTTTTCAGGAGCAGAGTAAAATGAACTTCCTCTCCAGGAGGCTGTAGGAGCAGCATTGCCTGCAGAGTGCATCATCCGTCTGTTGCAGGAATCCATTTAGGAGCTGTTTTACTGTAACACTCTGACACTGCCCTGCAGCCGGGACGGGAGAAACTGGATTTTTTTGGGGGGTGATTTGGTGCTAATTGTGTTTGTTTACATGCACACCAGAAGGCTGGGTCACACAAATGTCAACAAGTGTTATTGTTGGTCCGTCAGTGTTGGTTGAGACTGATCTGCTTTATCTCATCTCTGGGGTAAAAAGGCACAGAGGCTGATCACTATAAGCCGAAGAGAAGACCTGTCCTCATGTTGACTAGTGTCTCCTCTAATGCTATTACCAAATCAATGCTGGTTAACACGAGCCGAATCGATGGATTCCACGGCCCACAGGACGGATGAATAATTTGGTTAGGCTCAAACAATGAATGGGTAACACTCAGAATTTATTAGGAGCTGCATTTAACATTTTCTACAAGATGTTCAGCACACTGTGATGACTTTAGTATAACTATAACTCCTGTGAATGGAGGCAGATGATGAACATAAACCACAACAGTTGATCCACTACAAACACTGGTTTCACTTATCCACAAAGGATAACCAAAAATGTGCAATTTGTATGCAACTTAGCGCTGTTGTCTCTACATTATTAAGATCATTAACCCCATGAATAAAAGGACCCTGGTCTTAGGAAGGGCTCCATTTATTAGTGTCCTCTGAGTGAACGCCAGGAAAACCTCAACACCTCCCTCCCGTATGTGTGGTGTGCAGCAGCAGCAGCAGCAGCAGCACTCTGGAAATGAATATGTTTCTCTGAAAAATCTCTCTTTTAGTGTTTGCTCAATTTCATCTGCCCCGTGGTACTGTGTCCCCCGACAGGTGAGTTGAAAGACGTGCTGCAGGAACGTAATGGACACATTTTTAATGGATTGTTGCTCCGCCGCGCAGAGGAAGGAGGGGAAAACACCATTATTCACTCGTGGACTCGCGTCTGTGGGAAGCACTTAGAGAATGTTCAGCTCTTCAGACGCATGTTGTGTTACAGAGTTTAGTGTTTGTATTAATGTGGCTTTCTGCAGGCAGAGGAGATCCACACGATGCATAAAAGATCACAGCATCTTTCACAACAATCAGTCACAGATTGATGCTCCCTTTCTAAAGGTGAACCATGTAAAAGCTTTTTTATAAAGGAGGTATTTATCTCCGCTGTGTTCGGAAGTGTCTCTTAAGTACGGTGGCCGTTAGGTGCTAACGCTAACAGCCCAACATTTCCACGAGGAGAGATTTTTCTGTCAACATTTTCTTCTGTCAAATATTTTTATGGCTCAACTTTTTTTTTTTCTCATCATTTTCCTTTTTGTCATCTACTTCTCTCCTTATGTTTTTGCAGCGTTTGGTTTTCTTATATTGCACTTTGTTAGCAGCACACATTGGTCAGAAATGTACACAAACATAAAATGGCTGCAATGTTCAGCTGAATTCCAATTTCCCTTGCTCATCCCTCCCAATCCCACCCAATCAACCCTCCCCAGCAACCCCAGCTGTCCCCTCGAGTTCAGATTTAATAAGAGTACTTGTTCAATATATTTGTCACACCGAGTATATGGGAAAAGTGCCATTACACATGATATACTTCAATGTACAAGGATAACAAAATATATCAGTCTATAAAGAAGTAAAGGAAATCAAATAAAAACAATGGAAGAATAAAAGAGTAAATAAAGAGTAATTGAAAGAAAGGGGGGGAGGGGGGGGGACCCTACTCGTCCTGGTTTAGTGGAACTTGAAGACTGCCATAATAATCTAAGAAGGTCCAAATCTGTATAAACTTCTGCAAAGAGCCTTTCAGTGTGTATCTGATTTTCTCAAGTTTAAGGAAGTGCATAGTGTCTCTAATCCATCTTGTAAAGTGGGGAGGTGCTTGGTCCTTCCAGGAGAGAAGGATCAGTCGTCTAGCGATCAGGGAGGTAAAAGCTGTGACTGCCTGAGCTCTACCTTTAAGGGAGCCGGCTACAGGAGTGAAACCAAATAAGGCACATATAGGGTTGGGAGTGATGTCCTTTTGAAACATCTTGGAGTAAGCACTGAAAATGATGCCCCAAAATGTGCTGAGGTTGGGGCATGACCAATGTGCATGTGATCTGCTGGTTGATTGCCACAGCGAGGACATGAAGGGTCTATATTAGGGAACAGTTTCGCCAGCCTTGCTTTGGTATAATGGACTCTCAGAACAATTTTGAGTTGTATTAACCTGTGCCTAGCACACGGGGAAGAGGTATGTATTAAGTCCAGCATTTTTGCCATTGTTCATCTGCTATTTCCTCACCTAAGTCGTTCTCCCAAAGGTTCCGGACATCCTGCAGAGATAAAGGGGTGATATTGCTTATAGTGCTATAGAGAATAGAAACTAGCCCTTTGTTGCATGGGGCTAATGAGAGAATATGATCGACGGCATTGTTCATAGGACGGTCAGGAAAAGAGGAAGTCTTTTTTTGAACAAAATTCCTAATCTGGAGATATCTGAAGAAGTTAGATTTTGGTAGATTCAATAATTGAGAAAGTTGTGAAATGATCCAAATGTCCCATCAACGTACAGAGCACCAATGGATTTAATGCCCTTCGAGTCCCAGATCCTAAAAGTAGAGTCAGAGAGGGAGGGAGGGAAGTTGTAGTTATTCTTGAGGGGAGAGTGTATCGATGTTGTCTGCAAACTGAAATGCCTTTTGAACTGTGACCACATTCTGATGGAGTCATATACCACTGGATTAGATTTGAATTGGCATAAAGGAGGAGGTGACGGAGCACATAGTACAGAACGCAGATTAAATGGAGTACAGGACTGTTCCAATTGTACCCAGGTCTCACCCCTGTCAGGTTCAGCTCCCCTCATCCATTGTAACAGTGCTTTTATGTTGCATGCCCAACAGTAGTGAATACAATTGGGTAGGCCCTCTGAAGTGCATTTCTCCTAATTCTTGGAGGTTTGCCATTCCAAATAAGGGATGATAGGCTCCTCTCCAAGGAGTGAAAAAAAGACTTTTTTTATCAAGATAGGGATGCTCTGGAAAAGGTAGAGAAATGTTGGTACACAGACATTTTAATTAGATTAACACGACCGATGATGGACAGTGGAAGGTAAAGAGAGGTGAAAAAGAAGATGTAATCTCAACTCCAAGATATTTAAAGCCCTTTTTGACAATTCTGAATGGGAGGTTTGCTGCAGGGATTAAAGAGGCAGATTGATTGAGGGGAAACATCTCGCTTTTTTCCATACTTAGTTTTGTAGCCTGAGATTTTCCCAAATGGATGTAGGATATTGAGAATAGGGGGGACAGATGTGAGTGGGTCTGTAACATATAAAAGAATGTCATCGGCATATAAGCATGTTTTGTGTGTAATGCCTCCGCGCGTCACACCAAGGAAGTCATCGGATTGTCTCTATGGCTAGAGGTTCCACGGCAATGGCGAACAGAAGGGGAGATCAAGTGCAGCCTTGGCGTGTGCCTCTGCCAAGAGGGAAGTTTCCAGAATGTTGTCCGTTAGTAATTACAGTGGCTAGCGGTTGAGAGTAGAGGAGTTTAATCCATGAGATAAAAGAGTCTTCGAATCCAAATTTTTGAAGTGTAAAAAAAGATATTGCCATTCAACTCGATCGAACGCTTTTTCAGCGTCAACAGATATCACCATTTCGGGAGAGCAGGATGAAGTTGAGTAAACAATATCAAAAAGCCTGCGGAGAGTGGAGCTGGAGTGTCTGTTTGAGATAAAGCCAGTTTGGTCTGAAGAGATTAACTGCGGAGTGATCTTCTCCAGCCGTGATGCTAGGACCTTAGATAGAATTTGTAATCCACATTAAGTAGGGAGATTGGACGATATGAGGCGCATTGAAGCGGGTCTTTGCCCCCTTTTGGTATGAGAGTTATTGCAGCTTGTCGTAAAGTAGGCGGAAGAAGGCCAGATGAGAGGGATTCATTAAACATGTCTTTAAGCAAGGGGCATAGTTGATGCGCACATTTTTTATAGAATTCTGAATATAACCGTCCGGTCCAGGTGTTTTATTACATTTTAAAGATTTGATCGCTTCCAGAATTTCTTCTTTGGAGATCTGACCTCCCGATAAAGAGTTGTGTTCGGCTGGAACAGAAGGGAAAGGACGTTTGTCAAAGAAATGGTTGAGCTGTGAAGAATTATCCCACTCCGAGCTGTACAAGCCGCTATAGTACTCTTTGAAAGTGTTGTTGATTTTGTGGTCTGTGACTATCTCTCCTGTTTTATTATGAACCTTAGGAATAAGACGAGAGGACTGGGCTTGACGAGCCTGCCGGGCCAGTAGCCTGCCCGCCTTATCACCCGAGTCATAAACAGCGAATTGAGATTTTGTAAGTAGATGTGTGGCTCTGTCCGTGGAAAGTAAGTTGTATTCTGTCTGTAGGCGTAGCCGTTCTTTAGAAAGTTCAGGACAAGGCGATAATGAGTAGCGATTATCAATCTCCGAAATAGAACGTGAGATCTCACAGATTTTGGACTCTCTTGCTTTTTTTGCCCTGGAGGAAAATTCTATTATTTGCCCACGAAGGTTGCCCTTAAGGGTCTCCCATAAGGTTGAGTGAGAGATTTCTGGGGAGGCATTAGTTTCAAGAAAAAAAACAATCTGAGAAATAATATGAGTTACGAATTGTGTGTCAGCTAGGAGGAGGGAGTGAAGTCTCCAGCTGCGAGAGGGTCTAAAGGAGTTCGGTAATGTTAGTTGAAATGAAACTGCTCCATGGTCTGATATTGTAATACTGTGATATGAGCAGGAGCTAACATTTCCCAGTAATCTCTTACCTAAAATAAAGTAGTCGATACGGTGTATGTGTGATGAACATTGGAGAAAAAGGAAAAAATCTGCAGATATCAGAAAGACCATTTTCAACAACAGAAGTGTTGATCACTTTGGCAGATTTGGTGAGAGGTTGAACCCTGCTGGAGGATCTATCCAATGCAGTGTTAAGCACACAGTTAAGGTCTCCCCCTCTTATCAAATTGTAGTTGTTGTCGTCGGGTATGATGGAGAATAGCTTGTTAAAGAAATTATAATCATCACAGTTTGGAGCATAAACATTCACCATAATGACAAGGCTGGCAAACAACCGACCCGAGACAATGACAAATCTCCCATCTGTGTCAGCGATCACCTCCTTAGCTTGAAATGGAATGTCCTTATGTGTGAGGATAGCTGTCCCTCTTGCTTTGGCATTAAACCGCGAATGATAAACTGGCCAACCCATCCCCTCTTGAGATACTTAGCGTGATCGTTTTTGAGATGCGTTTCCTGTAGAAGGACTATGTGTGAATGTAGCTTTCGGAGATAGGAGTCTATTTTCTGTCTTTTCACCCAATTATTCATACCTTCAGTATTCAAAGACATAAAGTGGATGGGCTGAGTTTGATTGCAGTTAGATGCAGTTGTCATGTTCTAAGAGATTAGAGAGGTAAATACAAGCAGTAGGGGTGAAGGGGGGAGTGGAGTAGGGCAAAGAAAGAAAAGAGAAGAAAAAGGAAACTGAACAGATGGCATAAAACACAAAACACACAACCTGGAGAAGGACAGCATCCCAGAGGGGACGTGGAGCTCAAACTGTGCTCCTGCCAGTTCTCAACACTCAACTTCCACAGAACTCTGTTATCAGCAGTCACATTTGCAAAAACAGTACACAGGTTCACATGAACTTGTGCAAAAAACCCTGAGAGACTGGTTATAATGAATGGTAGAACTTTACGTAACGTAAGAAGGTAACATGGAGGAAAACTATTTTGTGTGTGGAGTGTGGAGTGAGTATGCATGCGTGCGTGCGGGTACGCGTGTGTGTGTGTGTGTGTGTGTGTGTGTGTGTGTGTGTGTGTGTGTGTGTGTGTGTGTGTGTGTGTGTGTGTGTGTGTGTGTGTGTGAATGAGCGCATCTATCTGACCGGGCATCTTTGTGCATCTTAATTGTCATTAAAGAGGAGCAGCGTTGTGTGGACCAACTATAAAGGTTTAGCTCCACACAAAATCCATGCACAGTAAGAAAGAGCCTGGTGAATTCAAATACCTTTCAGCGCCTCCACAACTCCATCTCTGTGATTTTCACGGTCATTATACACGTTTATGAAATAGATGGAGAGGAAGATGTACCTGGGAGGCTGCAGCGAATTAAGGAGGAAACTTCTTCTGGCGATCATTCTTTAATTTCTGACCGTTCTTGTCAGGTGACCTGGAGCAGGAGAAAACATCCTGTATGCGAACCCGGCGTCTCTCAGCTGCTGTTTGACCGCGGAGTATGTGGCTCTTTTCTTGGAGACCTCCACGCTGTAGTCCGGGAAAATGTGTATTTGGGCTCCGCGAAAAGAGAGAGGTCCGGTCTCCCTCGCTAGTTTCAGGATGCGCTCCTTGGTCTGGAAGGGGTGGATCCGGGCGATGAACGGGCGCGGGGTGTCATCCTGCCTCCTGCGGGCGGCAGCCACCCTGTGGGCCCTGTCGACAGCCGGGGGAGAAGGAAAGGCCTCTGACCCAAACACCTCCTTCAGGAACACCTCCATAAAGGCGGTTGGCTGTGAGCCCTCAATTCTCTCAGGTAAGCCAATCATACGGATATTATTACGTCTCGATCTGTTTCAAGGTCGTCCGCTTTAAGTTTGAGGCTCTCGTTCTCCTTGGACAGGGCTGTGCAGGTGGATTCGAGGGTAATTAGTCTGGCCTCCATGTCGTTGAGTGCCTCTTCCATTCGTTGAATTGTCTGGTGTGAATTAATGATAGCTGGAGCGAATTAAAGGATAATTTCAATGTGGTCTCTTGTGGAGATCTCATTTGGCCACTTAGCGGTGCGTATACCCGCATGCTTGTTTTTAGCCTCAGATAGCAATATTCCTAACTATGTTTTTATTGTTATATCTTGAGGAAGTTAGGGAAAAAGGACTCAGTGTGGATAGGATTTCAAAACTCTCCGCCTCGACCTCTCCTCCCTTGACAGCACGGAAGATTCGCACGTTTGGTTTTAACTTTTATAAACCTCAGAAGGATTGGGAGGTCCATTTATTAGTAGTTTAGGTTCGTAACCAAAATGGCGACCTAGAACATAAATAAGAGGGACTTTGATCCCCGTCATCTCTGGAAGAGCCCTGAGCACCCCATTTTGGACTCCTCGGTCCCAGGATCCCCCCTCGATCTACCATGAGAGCTCCCTGATGCGGAACTGTCGTGACGGTCAATGATAGCGTGGTCAGCCGAAAGTTGAATGGATAATTTGGCTATGATGTGGTCCTCCATTGAGTGGAGAGGCCTCTCCATGTGAGCCAGCGTTAGCGGTGCGTGGCTAGCTGCATGCTCTACGTTTTGGCTAGCTAGCTGCAGTCGTCTGTTCCACTGTCGGAGGATTTTCCGTCAACGGGCTGACTTTGCTTCTTGGTAGTTTTCCCCTTGTTCATTGGTCTCTCAGACAAGGCTGCACAAGTTAGCTGGTGCAAATAAGCAGGTATACTGCAGTTTTGGATAGGATTTCAACAGAGCTCTCCCGGCGTGCGACCTACTCCTCCAGTAGACAGACCGGAAGATTTGAATCGTTTGGTTTCTGCAGCTTTTAGTAAACGCTGCTCATGTTTCCCTGCACCCTGGTATTAGGCAGGGCTCCATTTATTAGTGAGTCAGTGGTGTGTGAATCCAAAATGGCCTGACTCTAGAGAAAAAAAAACAGATTGTTCTGGATCTTTTTTGATCCTCTCTGGTTCATCTCTGGATCTTCTTTAGATCTTTCCTTGATTGTCCCCCGATCTCCTCTGGATCCTGGATCTCCTCTGGATCTTTCCTGGATCTCCTCTGGATCTCCTCTGGATCTTTCCTGGATCTCCTCTGGATCTTTCCTGGATCTCCTCTGGATCTTTCCTGGATCTCCTCTGGATCTTTCCTGGGTCTCCTCTGGATCTTGGAACTTTTTTTGATATTTTTTTGTCGAATACTTTTTATCTGCATTTTTTTTGGTCAATTTTGTTTTTGTCGCCAACATTTTCGAGTTCTCATCAATTTTCCTTTTTTGTCATCTACTTCTGCTCCTTTTGTATTTGCAGCGTTTGGTTTCTGCAGCTTTTAGTGAACGCTGCTCATGTTTCCTCAAGTTGCTGAATGTTTTCTAAATGCTGCATGTGTTGAAGAGTGGCTGCAGATGTTTCTTCATGAGTTGTGGGACACTGAAGCTGCAGTGGGTTTCTCCTGATGGAAATGTTTGTGGCCGCTGTAGTGTGCTTGCACTCTTGCTTGGTGTCACACTTTGTTATTCATACTAACGTTTCATTCCTAAATAAGTAATAAAACAGTGATGCTCAGCAGTGATCGGCTGGTACACTTATGCACTAATTATACACTCAACTGCAATTATACCATACACCTAGCAATTATCCTCCATCAATTATGTCACGCTTTGTCAGCGGCAGCTGGGTTATTTTCACAATAACCCTTATCTTTATAATACTCATATTCAATGATTTGCTTTTAGAGCAGAACATGTTCGGGATCTATAAGCACACTTCTAAAAATGGTCAAAATAAGAACAATACATACTTGCATAAGACTGCCTCTAACTTGGTCATTTATATTAGTTCACGTTAGTGTTGAGACCACTTTTTAAAGGTCTTGGTCTTGTCTTGGTTTCCGATCTAAAGGACTCGAGATTTTATGTCTCGAAAAAGTCTTGGTCTAGGTTAAGGTGGTCTTGACTTCCACACTAGTTAAAGCACATTTCATTCATGAATTGAATCTTGATTTATAAAGCAGTTTACACTCTCTTGCATGGGCAATACAAGCAAAAATTAATGAACAATTGAACACAAAACTTACTAAATTGCACATGAATAAAGTCTAACAACCAAAAGGGATTTAATTTAATTGATGCTTGAATGCATTAAATAAACATTGTTGTTGTAAGGATTTCTATAGATGAATTACCTATCACATCATGCATAAACACTGCAATATAAGAAAATGAGATCAAATGAATAAATAAAGATAAATGCGATTAAGGACGGTAATAATACAGAATTTAAACATTTACTTTACATAATAGGATTAGAGGTGTTGGCAAGGCTCTAATATCTAAAGGGACTAAGATTCACCCCCATACTTTTAAACTCATTGCTGCAGACTTATGTAACGTAGTGACAATATTTCACAGCATGAAGTTATTTTATCCGGCAGTGTTATTGCATAATGTCATAATGAAACACAAGAGATGATAGAGAAAGTCCCTGAAGCTGCACGACTGTCAGTGTTTTGGGAAAATGAGCAAATCATTTAGTTTTTGTTACTTCCTCTGATTGATTAACTGCTTCACCCTCACAGTGTCTCGTTGATGGAAGTGGAAAAACACACAGCTGTGAGACACACTGCAGCAGAAAGCAAAGTCTTTGTGATTACAGATGTAGAAACTAAAGAAATGCAGTAATATCACACACACACACACACACACACACACACACACACACACACACACACACACACACACACACACACTCCTAATCATCAGGCACCACGTCTGAACTAATGTTGATTTTCATTAATGTAATGCGCTTATTTCTACATGTGTAATGATTCATGCAGAAAACCTAATGGAAACAACCATTAAAGATGAACACAGTTCCAGCTGACATCAGGAGGAGAGAGGAAGAGAAACAGAGACGAGACGAGTTCACAAACACAGGAAATAACAACAGATACACAAGAGCTTTCATGTAGAAGGTGAGAGAACAGTGAGAGGTAACGGAGAAGGACGACACACTGAGACGTTGTTGAGTCTTTGAGGCACACACACACACACACACACACACACACACACACACACACACACACACACACACACACACCATCCCATGTGAAGTAATGAAGAATTTTTGACTATCAGCAGGAGAGGACTCTTTAAAGTAGAGACTCTACATACTGATATACACCTGAACATCAGCAGGAGAGGACTCTTTAAAGTAGAGACTCTACATACTGATATACACCTGAACATCAGCAGGAGAGGACTCTTTAAAGTAGAGACACTACATACTGATATACACCTGAACATCAGCAGGAGAGGACTCTTTAAAGTAGAGACACTACATACTGATATACACCTGAACATCAGCAGGAGAGGACTCTTTAAAGTAGAGACTCTACATACTGATATACACCTGAACATCAGCAGGAGAGGACTCTTTAAAGTAGAGACTCTACATACTGATATACACCTGAACATCAGCAGGAGAGGACTCTTTAAAGTAGAGACACTACATACTGATATACACCTGAACATCAGCAGGAGAGGACTCTTTAAAGTAGAGACTCTACATACTGATATACACCTGAACATCAGCAGGAGAGGACTCTTTAAAGTAGAGACTCTACATACTGATATACACCAGAACATCAGCAGGAGAGGACTCTTTAAAGTAGAGACACTACATACTGATATACACCTGAACATCAGCAGGAGAGGACTCTTTAAAGTAGAGACTCTACATACTGATATACACCTGAACATCAGCAGGAGAGGACTCTTTAAAGTAGAGACGCTACATACTGATATACACCTGAACATCAGCAGGAGAGGACTCTTTAAAGTAGAGACGCTACATACTGATATACACCTGAACATCAGCAGGAGAGGACTCTTTAAAGTAGAGACACTACATACTGATATACACCTGAACATCAGCAGGAGAGGACTCTTTAAAGTAGAGACTCTACATACTGATATACACCTGAACATCAGCAGGAGAGGACTCTTTAAAGTAGAGACACTACATACTGATATACACCTGAACATCAGCAGGAGAGGACTCTTTAAAGTAGAGACACTACATACTGATATACACCTGAACATCAGCAGGAGGGGACTCTTTAAAGTAGAGACACTACATACTGATATACACCTGAACATCAGCAGGAGGGGACTCTTTAAAGTAGAGACACTACAGACTGATACACACCTGCTCCTGCAGCTCTCATATATACATGCCCACACACAAGCGATAGTCAGACTGTCCAATCACAGAGCTGCAAACATACACATCCTGGGATTCAGGTCAGTGCTGAGAACAGAGCTGAGGAGATTCCTCACAATGCAATATCCTAACAGACTCTTCAGAGAGGAGGAAGGCAGTCTGAGAGCTTTATCCCCCCCCCCCCCCCCCGGAAGGGAAACTCATATTAACACTCATACACATGCATGCACACCAGGCCCCAAAAACTCCCTGCATACGCACGCAAACACACCGACCCAAAAAGAGTGCAGGGAGTGCTGCACATTTGGAGCTAGCTCGCTGGGCTAACATGCCCTCAGGGTGGAAATCCACAGGGGCCTCGCGCCATTACCTTCTAACCAATACAAATGGCCCCTCAGTGCATGTGGAGGCAGGAGGAAAGAGGCGCCACAAACACATCAGTGTGTCATTAGTCCCACCATGCAGCTGATTACAGTACAGGGAGAGAAATGGGGCACTATTTTGCACGCTTTAGCAAGAATTCAGCCGTCAGAATAAGAGAAACAGGGTCTATAAATACACCTACTGTCTCTAAAAGGACTTATCGTTACCCCTGACGGACTCAGGGTGCTATTATATGTGTCTGGAAACATGACAGATAGAGCCCTACAGAGAAATACACGTTCTGATTTCCTATTTTCTTCATTTATTATTGTGTGTAACCATGCTATGATATTACTTGTACCTTTGTCTTCCTGCAACAAGTGACTGACTTCTAACTTCCCACCTTCAGATTTCTGTTTATATTTCAGGCTGTAAGTCTGTAGCTCGTCTCTGGATCTCTGGATTTCGTATAAATTCACCAAATCTCTATTTATGAAACCTCAAAGGTGAACCAATATGTCCCATAACTTCCCAGTTCGCACGGTAACTAATAAACCTTACTTCCTGTAAAGATAGGTGTTATTTTTAAAGGACTGTACGCATGTATCGAGGGGAAATCGACACGTTTTGCTCGACAATAATAGAAAAACGCGCCACAACAGTCCTGCACGGCTTTAAGGAATAACTTGTTTAAGATGGGGATATATTCTGTCCCTCTGTATGTAATCAGCGGTGAAGGACCCCCACTCTATCTCACAGTCCTTTAAGCTCCATGAAGTCTCTCCTCAGACGGAGTTTTTGGTCGAGGAGCTGCTGGAGATTCACGGGGCCTCTGGGAGATTAAACGGGAGAGGAGGAATTAAACCAACACACACACTCTCTCTCCTCTTACCTCATCCCAGACTCACATAACTAGAGGTTACTATGGAAACTACCTACCTCCCTCCCTCCCACTTTCTCCCCCCCTCCCTCCTCTTGCTGTGACTCTTTCATCCTCACCCTCCTCTCTCCTCCTGCATCACACCATGCATCCTTTTTACTTTAACTTCTTATTTTTATAGAAATATCTTTGTTTATTTTATCTTATT
>NC_086355.1:1647900-1655400 GCF_036324505.1 Eleginops maclovinus
AATACAGGCTGTGATATACTTCCAATGGTGGACGGTGACAGTATGTATACAAGTACTGTACCTGAGTACAACTTAGAGCTTCCTTCCTTGAGTATTTGCATTGTCTCTCTTAAACACTGAAATGCGGTTCCCTTTAGTGTTCACTTCCTGTCTGTCTTCTTCTGCTGTTCCCTTTAGTGTTCACTTCCTGTCTGTCTTCTTCTGCTGTTCCCTTTAGTGTTTACTTCCTATCTGTCTTCTTCTGCTGTTCCCTTTAGTGTTCACTTCCTGTCTGTCTTCTTCTGCTGTTCCCTTTAGTGTTCACTTCCTGTCTGTCTTCTTCTGCTGTTCCCTTTAGTGTTCACTTCCTGCCTGTCTTCTTCTGCTGTTCCCTTTAGTGTTTACTTCCTGTCTGTCTTCTTCTGCTGTTCCCTTTAGTGTTTACTTCCCCTCTGTCTTCTCCTGTTGATTTATAACTAAACTAATGTTTGTTGTTCACAGTTGAGTAGAAATCAACCGGAGTTCTTTCTGTGGGTTGATATGAATGCACATAGCCCCTTGTTCATCCTAGCAATGGCCTGTGCTCCTTAGCAACGGTCTGTTAAATTAACAACCTCTGGATCATCCAAATGGACCAATCAGACTCAAGTATTCAGCTAAGCTGTGCAATAAAGTCATGTAATATACTTGTTCTATGATTAGCTAATGCCATAAGTTCAGAGTACTGCTTCTAGGGAGACTTTGCAGTGGGCGGTAACATTAATAAAAACACTTAATACAACCACAAGTCAATAAACACAGGACTGAATAAAGTGCAACGCCAAATAAAAACAAGGTGTGTGTTGAATGTTATGTCTCTTCGCCGCCCTCATTAACCTGCAGACCATCCATAATGACAACAGAGAGAAGACAGGCCTTCCCCCAATGGAGGATCAGAGAGAAATCAAATCAAATTACATAAGGCAGAGAGTCTGGTGGTGTGTCACTCTCTGCAGGCCTCTGTGAAGTGATAAATAACTGGAGTAAACAGTAAATCCACCCGAGGCTGCAGAGAGGAGAGGGAAAGGAGGGAGGCTTTAATCCCCGGAGTGAAATGACTGCAGTATAAGTCGAGCCCTGAACCCAAAAATAGCCTCTTCTCATTTTCTTTCCCCGAACAATAAAATCTACCGTCCAGGTAAACGGTCCATTACAGCGAGAGCGGAGACATCAACACTGGAGAGGCAGCCTCTTATTCTCACCTGCTTCAAATGTCTTTCATTTAAAATGCGTAATGCCTGAGAGGGTGGAAGCAGCTAATCACAACTCATTCTAAATTAGTCTCCACAAACGGCAAACCTGGCTTAATCATATTGGAGAGCTAACTGCGCTGGGTGATTTGATTATTCCACTTTGTCGGAGACGTAACATGAGAGCTCTCTCTTTTTCCGCAGGGCGGTGTGTGAGCACGCTGCAAATAAATCAAAGATGCAAAAAGAGAGACAGCAAACTCCATCTGTGCAGTGGGGGGGGGGGGGGGGTTTAGAGGAAAATCAAGAAGCAGGTGAGACATTTTATAGAGCAGTATTTTTTATTATGACACATTTAAGTATATAATAAAATCATGGCCATTTTGATTGGTTGATTGGTCGGTCGGATGGTCGGTTGGCTGATTGATTGGTTGGTTGGTTGGTTGATTGGTGGTTGATGGTCGGTCGGTCGGTCGGTCGGTCGGTCAGATGGTCTGTTGGTCGGTTGGCTGATTGGTTGGTTGGTTGGTTGATTGGTCGGTCGGTCGGTCGGTCGGTCGGTCGGTCAGATGGTCTGTTGGTCGGTTGGCTGATTGGTTGGTCGGTCGGTCGGTCGGTCGGTCGGTCGGTCGGTCGGTCGGTCGGTCGGTCGGTCGGTCGGTCGGTCGGTCGGTCAGATGGTCTGTTGGTCGGTTGGCTGATTGGTTGGTTGGTTGGTTGGTTGGTTGGTTGGTTGGTTGGTTGATTGGTCGGTCGGTCGGTCAGATGGTCTGTTGGTCGGTCGGTCGGTTGGTCGGTCGGTCGGTCGGTCGGTCGGTCGGTCGGTCGGTCGGTCGGTCGGTCGGTCGGTCGGTCGGTCGGTCGGTCGGTCGGTCGGTCGGTCGGTCGGTCGGTCGGTCGGTCGGTCGGTCAGATGGTCTGTTGGTCGGTTGGCTGATTGGTTGGTTGGTTGGTTGGTTGGTTGGTTGGTTGGTTGGTTGATTGGTCGGTCGGTCGGTCAGATGGTCTGTTGGTCGGTTGGTCGGTTGGTCGGTCGGTCGGTCGGTCGGTCGGTCGGTCGGTCGGTCGGTCGGTCGGTCGGTCGGTCGGTCGGTCGGTCGGTCGGTCGGTCGGTCGGTCGGTCGGTCGGTCGGTCGGTCGGTCGGTCGGTCGGTCGGTCGGTCGGTCAGATGGTCGGTTGGTCGGTTGGCTGATTGGTTGGTTCGTTGGTTGACTGACTGACTCACACTTTTTTCTCTGTCCATACATTTCCAGGGACACTCAATAACTTTGACTCTAAAGTCCGTGGACTGTGCAGAAATAAACCTCCCAGTATCAGGACAGACAAAAAACTCTTATCAGAGTACTGGATCAGATTGCTTCATTTCTTCCCCTCTGTCCTCCTCTTCCACCCCTCTTCCCCTCGTCTTCCTCTGAAGTTTCTGCACCGTCACCTCCTCCTGCCCTCTCCCCTCCGAACATCTTTCCTCTCTTTCTAACTTTTTTCTCTTTCTTTTGTCTGTGCTGTGACAGAGTGAGTGATGTTGATCATTACGCTGCTGTGATGGCTGTATATCAGATGAAAACCTGCTCTCCGCTCTGTCAGTGTCACCAGGAAGTGATTCTGAAGCTAATGGTCCAGCACTGGGATCTGTGAGGAGCTGCACACTAAAAATAACCAATAGACTGCTTCACAGCGAGTCAGAAACACAACAGTTCTTCAGGATTAGATGAGGAGTTTGACAATTTTTCTGGAAGGACAGAACTAGGCTTGCCTTTAAGACTTGTTTTGAACCCCCATGCTAATCTACACTAACCTTTATGTTTGATAGAGAAATCTAAATAATATTCAGCGCCTAAATCAGAAGAAAAACTCAAATCTAACTCAAAAATTAAACTGCTGCTGAGATAAATGACCTGTAAGGCAAACACACCACTTAATTAACTGAAATGATTACCAATACATCATTCAAATAAATGGTGACAGTATGTATACAAGTACTGTACCTGAGTACAACTTAGAGGTTCCTTCCTTCAGTATTTGCATTGTCTCTCTTAAACACTGAATGCTGTTCCTTAGTGTTCACTTCCTGTCTGTCTTCTTCTGCTGTTCCCTTTAGTGTTCACTTCCTGTCTGTCTTCTTCTGCTGTTCCCTTTAGTGTTCACTTCCTGTCTGTCTTCTTCTGCTGTTCCCTTTAGTGTTCACTTCCTGTCTGTCTTCTACTGCTGTTCCCTTTAGTGTTACTTCCTGTCTGTCTTCTTCTGCTGTTTCCTTTAGTGTTCACTTCCTGTCTGTCTTCTTCTGCTGTTCCCTTTAGTGTTTACTTCCTGTCTGTCTTCTTCTGCTGTTCCCTTTAGTGTTCACTTCCTGTCTGTCTTCTTCTGCTGTTCCCTTTAGTGTTGACTTCCTGTCTGTCTTCTTCTGCTGTTCCCTTTAGTGTTGACTTCCTGTCTGTCTTCTTCTGCTGTTCCCTTTAGTGTTTACTTCCTGTCTGTCTTCTTCTGCTGTTCCCTTTAGTGTTTACTTCCTGTCTGTCTTCTTCTGCTGTTCCCTTTAGTGTTTACTTCCTGTCTGTCTTCTTCTGCTGTTCCCTTTAGTGTTTACTTCCTGTCTGTCTTCTTCTGCTGTCCCTTTAGTGTTTACTTCCTGTCTGTCTGTCTTCTTCTGCTGTTCCCTTTAGTGTTTACTTCCTGTCTGTCTTCTTCTGCTGTTCCCTTTAGTGTTTACTTCCTGTCTGTCTTCTTCTGCTGTTCCCTTTAGTGTTTACTTCCTGTCTGTCTTCTTCTGCTATTCCCTTTAGTGTTTACTTCCTGTCTGTCTTCTTCTGCTGATTTATAACTAACTCAAAAATTAAACTGCTGCTGAGATAAATGACCTGTAAGGCAAACACACCACTTTAATTAACTGAAATGATTACCAATACATAATTCAAATAAGCGTGTCGTGCGTGCCAGAAAATGCCGATAATTAATGATCTATTTCTTCTTATTTGTTAAATGGTCCAACAATCTGCATAAAACGTATTTGTAACTTGTTGGCTTCTGACAAATATCTTCAGTGATGGCTTTATCACACCACCGCAAAGGCCATTAGTTAAACTCATAGAGAGGGGTTTTCATTCTCTAAAATGTCAGACACCAGCTTTTATATTTATGTCTTAATTGAACGAGGACATTGCATTAAAATACATCAATCTTAAAAATAGAAAATATGATTTATGCCAGTTTTTATCTCAAAGCTCATTTCCATCTGCAGTTCATTTGCAATTATTTACACCACCTCCCTCCCCGACGTGTTTGTGAAAGCACCATTATGCACATTCCTTCCTACCTGTTTGGCATTAAACCGGGTTCTGGTTCCACATCTCCGTCCCTGTGATGGTCTAATAATAGGTGGCAGGATATAGCAGGTAACACAGCCGTCTCTAGCAGCAGCTAGGGTGAGTGGGTGGGGGGGGGGGGGGTTCACTGCTCCCCATCTCACAGTCTTTTAGGCTCTCTAACTTATTGTTCTGTGCTGCTGGGACCTGAGCAGGATTTACTGAGAGATCCTCCACAGGTTACAGCTCCTGCTCTTGTTAGACATTTCACTTTGGCCCTGCAGGAGGAGGAATCCAGTCGTCCGCCGTCATGACTTATGCAACACGTTTGCTGAGGCGTCGTCACACATGTGGATTAAGAAAACATGCACAGTATTCCTGCTGCAGAGAGGACTTTGACATGTGTCTCTGAACGTACTGGCAGGAACAGTTTGATATTTAGGGAGGCATCTTCATTTTTTAAATTTATCTAACCATCCTGGGAATTTCTGTGGGATTTATAAAGTAGGTCTTCTTCTGGTTCTTCAGACTAGCTTACATTAGCAGCTTTGATAACTGCAGACTAGATGGTCTATCAGGAAATGGTTTTAACAATTTGAAACGTCTTGTTTAGACGGTCCAAATCCAAATATACAATATTCCTTTAACATATCAAACAACCAATGTTTTACATTTAAGACGCCAATTAGGGTTTTCTGACATAATTGCTGGAAAATTGTTATTGAAAAACTAAATGAATGATGGTAAAAGTTGACTTGAAGCTATTGAAAAGATTCAGTGACTCAGAGTTGATGAAAACTGTAGATTCTGTCATTGCAGCTCTATTTTCTGTCAGTTAGATCCTTATATAAATATATACAAGTATCATTGCAGAGTCTGCTTGATGCGTGTCATTCCTCTGCACTAACTTCCTGTTTGCCACCACTGCTAACTTGACAAAAGAAGCCATAAAACCCCAAATGTGTCGTGATCCTTGTTTTATTTTGAAAGGTTTTCCCTCTGTTGTGTCTGGTGTAGCTTTACTTCCTGTCTTTTGGTTTTCCTTGTGTCTGATTGTTTCCTTGTTGTCACCTGTTGCCCTCTGTTTCTGCCTCCCCTCCCCAGCTGTGGCTTGTTTTGTGATTAGTGTCTTTGTATTTAGTCCTGCTTTCGCTTGTATTCTCTGTCAGCTCGTTGTCGTCTTTCATGGGTTCAACTCAAGTGGTTTTCATGCCCTGGATTTGACCTAACTTTGTATTTTTGTAAAACAGCTTTGGAATAAAACTCGCCTTTTGTTTGTACCCATACCTGCCTCCCTTTTTGCTGCACTTGGGCCCTATCTCCCCAAACCCTGACAAACTGTGTCTTTATAGAAGTGAGAATAGTAGATGACAGTGCCCCCCCCCCACAACACTCAAACACACTTATTGGTAGGATTGTTGTAGAGAGTAGCTGATGTCTCTGTGGAATAAAAGCAAGCGCGCGTTATGTAAACTCGTGCCTTTTGCTCCTCCACAATCAAAGACAGAAACAGTCTTCCACCAGAGGCAGATATTTTGGGCGAACTTAGTTTCTGAAATTCACCTCGGCACCCAGGGGAGAGATCCTGCCCCCCTCCCCCGACACCTGCAGCAGAGAAAACAATCTAACGGGGAGTGGGAACATTTAACGGGAGATTGCAGACGATTTCACCGTTGAAGGAACTGTGTGTGTGTGTGTGTGTGTGTGTGTGTGTGTGTGTGTGTGTGTGTGTGTGTGTGTGTGTGTGTGTGTGGTTGGCGGTTTCCAGTTGCCTAGGCCACAGATCCCAGAGTCCCCGGGCCCCCACAACACTGCAATCTGAAACCAATCCACAGTCTGAGGGATTGGAAGGCAAATTGACAGTGTCACATTTCATATCACTGCAGAGGGGCTGACAGAGTGTGTGTGTGTGTGTGTGTGTAGGATGGAGTTTCTCACCCCCCCCCCCCCCCCCCCCCCAGTTCAAATACACACCTGAACATACGCAGGATATCACCTTTAACCCCATTATTTCAGACATTAAAATGAAAAATAAAATCTTTGAGACCAGGGAACCATTAGGAGGTAAGATGCTGACTCATTCCCGGGCTTTAGGACTCATTCCTGCAGTTACACAACCTGTGTGCTATAGTGTGGCAGTGGAAAGTGGTGGCAGTGACTAAACCGGGTGTTAATCTGGGATTGTGCGAGCCCCTGGGCCGCCTCACGCTGAGTGATGATGAGAGCGGCGTCAGAGCCATATGTCAACCAGCAGAACCAGAGACACACGAGGAGCCGGAGCAGATTAATGCGCCGCCAGCAGCCGGAGGAACCGGAGAGCTGGGGAGAGGACAGGCCGGGTTTAAGGCAGGGTATAAACTCTGCAAGTGTGTGTGATTAAACTGTGAAGTCCAGCAGTAATATGTTATTGATACTGATACACAACTCTATGTGATATGTTGTAAACTGTCGTACAATGTGCATTTTTTAACGTAAATGATTGAATTCTGTTATATCTTATACATCTTATTAATTCTTTTATCTTATCTCTATAGTTTATAATAAACACTGAGCCTTGTTTGTATAAATATCTCCATTTTGTATTGACTCATTTTACCTTCTTTTGCACATTTTTACTAAATCTTCTGATGTGAATACAAATATTTTTATACCATTTTAATTAATTTAGTCTTTTATTGGATATTTTACTTTAAATAAATATCTCTGTTTTATTTGATGTAGTTTATTTTACACATTCTTAAATAAAGAAAAGTTATTATGTTTGTAATTTAATTATCTTCATTTTACTATAAATATATTTCTTTATTCTGGTTTATTTGAATTGTTTTATCTTTTATTGGACATTTATTCTATTTAACTCAATTTAAATGTTTTATTTCATTTCATTTGTATTTAAAAACAATTCATGCACATTCTTCAGTTTGTTCTCTTTACCTAAATACATTTATTTTATTTAAAATCATCATTTATTGGACATTTTACTTCCTAATTT
>NC_086355.1:1657900-1687900 GCF_036324505.1 Eleginops maclovinus
GGCTGATTAATGACAGTAATTTCCGACCTTCCAGCCTCGTGAGACCCTTGTTTCTTGGTAAAGCGCTATGTACGTACCGTCCATTTACAGGAGTAAACAGGACATTTTTTGGGGACTACTTTCCAATGTGGTGCTTTTGTGAGGAATATCTAGCATAAAGACTGTGTTAAAGAGGTCTCAATTATGCTAATTATCTTAATTTACGTACCTTAAGTAACGTAATTGCCTTAAATTGTTGTTGACAAGAAGAAAAATCTAGCATCCTAGCAGCCTTATCCCTTAAAACCTCCTCTGTGGTTTTGCAGCAGGCGTCTCATCAAACAGCTACAGCTGCTCGGCTGGAATAAATTAGCACCTAATATCAGCAGAGGTAATTAGACACACACACCTGACACACACACACACACACACATACAGACAGAAAACATAATGAGTCGATAAACTCACATGTAAGTAAGACTGTGAATGTCATAAGCAATGTGTGTAATGGTAATAGTGATTTACATTTATATACTTTAAGATTCACTTCTTGGTTTCACAGCTGACTCTCAGACTGTGGATTTAAACTCTCTCTTTCTCAGGGAACAGACGGTGCACAGAGTGACGGTGCATTAGTGTTTATCCTATACTGCATTCAGCTCACTACTCTGCAGATTGGGACATAAAGTAGTGCACTGGCAGTACAGAGTCTGTTGTGGTTTAACTCTGGGGGATCAGACCCTTCTTGTAGGCCACCAGGCCGGTGGCGGTGGCCACAGAGAGGAAGGCAGAGACCCCCATGAACTTTAAGAGACCGCCGACTGAAGGGAGGTTTCTCTCCCAGAAGGTGGTGACGAACGGGAGTGGCGGCACTTCCTGTTGGACGGACAGGAAGAGGGGATGTTAAGGTTGCATGTATTTGAGTCAGGAGTTTAGTTTGAACATTGTCATTGAGATTTCACTGACCACAGACTCAGGCTCCGTCTGCCAGATCTGACTCTTGTCGATTTTCTTCATTTCACACATGACCTGCAACAGAAGAGCACATTGTGATTGAAGAGTCCTCTCCTGCTGATGTTCAGGTGTATATCAGTATGTAGAGTCTCTACTTTAAAGAGTCCTCTCCTGCTGATGTTCAGGTGTATATCAGTATGTAGAGTCTCTACTTTAAAGAGTCCTCTCCTGCTGATGTTCAGGTGTATATCAGTATGTAGCGTCTCTACTTTAAAGAGTCCTCTCCTGCTGATGTTCAGGTGTATATCAGTATGTAGAGTCTCTACTTTAAAGAGTCCTCTCCTGCTGATGTTCAGGTGTATATCAGTATGTAGAGTCTCTACTTTAAAGAGTCCTCTCCTGCTGATGTTCAGGTGTATATCAGTATGTAGTGTCTCTACTTTAAAGAGTCCTCTCCTGCTGATGTTCAGGTGTATATCAGTATGTAGTGTCTCTACTTTAAAGAGTCCTCTCCTGCTGATGTTCAGGTGTATATCAGTATGTAGTGTCTCTACTTTAAAGAGTCCTCTCCTGCTGATGTTCAGGTGTATATCAGTATGTAGAGTCTCTACTTTAAAGAGTCCTCTCCTGC
Organism: Eleginops maclovinus; assembly: GCF_036324505.1. Classification (NCBI taxonomy): domain Eukaryota; kingdom Metazoa; phylum Chordata; class Actinopteri; order Perciformes; family Eleginopidae; genus Eleginops; species Eleginops maclovinus. The sequence continues at coordinate 1,659,465 of NC_086355.1, forward strand.
TGATGTTCAGGTGTATATCAGTATGTAGAGTCTCTACTTTAAAGAGTCCTCTCCTGCTGATGTTCAGGTGTATATCAGTATGTAGTGTCTCTACTTTAAAGAGTCCTCTCCTGCTGATGTTCAGGTGTATATCAGTATGTAGTGTCTCTACTTTAAAGAGTCCTCTCCTGCTGATGTTCAGGTGTATATCAGTATGTAGTGTCTCTACTTTAAAGAGTCCTCTCCTGTTGATGTTCAGGTGTATATCAGTATGTAGTGTCTCTACTTTAAAGAGTCCTCTCCTGCTGATGTTCAGGTGTATATCAGTATGTAGAGTCTCTACTTTAAAGAGTCCTCTCCTGCTGATGTTCAGGTGTATATCAGTATGTAGTGTCTCTACTTTAAAGAGTCCTCTCCTGCTGATGTTCAGGTGTATATCAGTATGTAGTGTCTCTACTTTAAAGAGTCCTCTCCTGCTGATGTTCAGGTGTATATCAGTATGTAGTGTCTCTACTTTAAAGAGTCCTCTCCTGCTGATGTTCAGGTGTATATCAGTATGTAGAGTCTCTACTTTAAAGAGTCCTCTCCTGCTGATGTTCAGGTGTATATCAGTATGTAGAGTCTCTACTTTAAAGAGTCCTCTCCTGCTGATGTTCAGGTGTATATCAGTATGTAGTGTCTCTACTTTAAAGAGTCCTCTCCTGCTGATGTTCAGGTGTATATCAGTATGTAGAGTCTCTACTTTAAAGAGTCCTCTCCTGCTGATGTTCAGGTGTATATCAGTATATAATGTGGTAGTAAATTATTATGGATTTCAAAAGGCAACATTTAAAAATAAAAATCATAATTTTTAGTTTGAAATTAAAATCGATTGGAAAAAAAATTGGGAGACAAAAAGTGTGCATTTTTAAAAGAAGATAATTAGGGCCACAGAAGGAGTCATCATAATGAGAAGATAGTGGGACATTTTTAAAAGTCCACATTTTGAAAAGAAGTCAGATCTTTTTTGATAATTTTAAATAAATAAATCGGAAAGTCAAAAAATGCAAATGCTTTGTCAACTCCTGCGTTTCAATTCCCATACATCCATACTATTCAGTGTGCCAGAAAATATGTCCCAATAGATATTTTTTCACATGCATTATGTAAAAAATAACATTGGATTTAGGAAATATTGCAAAAAATAATCTCTGTTTCGAAGTAAAAAGCTAAACACTCAATTTGAAAATGGATTGTAAATAGTGTGTGTGTTTGCAGGGGACCTCTGACCTCTCTGGCGGCTCTCTCTCCGGCTTGCACCGCCCCCTCCATGTATCCACTCCACTCGGTGGCCGTTTCTGTTCCTGCAAAATACAGCCTGCCCACCGGCTCCCTCAGCACCCTGCAGGCAGAAAACACACCAGAGGTGAAAAAGCGACCGATGTAATAGCATTTAAAGTGGATTTACACTCAATATACTGCCATTAGTGTGTGTCTGTGTGTGTGTGTGTGTGTGTGTGTGTGTGTGTGTGTCGGGGGAGACTTACTTTCCATACTGTGTGAGGATTCCCGGGGGGAAGTAGGTGGTGTAGCAGCCGCCAGAGTATTCCTCTTCACACCAGTTCTTCTCCTCATAGTGCACGGGCTGTCAGACACAGTAAAGGTTTGATTAGTGTTTTAATTAACTACTGTGTGTGTGTGTGTGTGTGTGTGTGTGTGTGTGTGTGTGTGTGTGTGTGTGTGTGTGTGTGTGTGTGTGTGTGTGTGTATCTAAACTCACATGCAGAGCCTCCTCTGAGCCCAGCACTTTGGAGTAGATCTCACAGATCTTCTTCAGCCTGAAACACAAACAGAAAATGGTTAAGATGAAACCACTGCCTGCAGCTGGTGAGAGTTGCAGCTCCTCAATGTCTCCAGCTCAACATACCTCTCCTCTTTGGTCAGCCCTGATAGCTTTCTGCACTTGCGGGCGAGGATGAATCTGCAGGAGAGGAAAGAGAGAAATATTATGTCGTAGTAGAAAAGTCACCGTGAGAGTGAACAAGAAGTTCCAGTTGTGTTTATTGCATGGCCACGTTAGCACACGTTGCTTTTGTCCACATGTGTTTTGCATGTAACATCAGGATAATGTTATTAATATGATATATTTTTACCCCATGATGGCGGGTACGCTCCCATCAGGCTTTGTGTCATCCAGCGTCAGGCCAATGGGAGAGCCTTCATCCTCGATCACCATGCTGCCACAGTACCCTGATGTGAAGCAAAGAGAGTCAAATATAAATACTGCAGCATCCTGCTCTCTCCTGACACAGTATGACAAAAACACCTCTCTATTTAAACAGAACATCACTTCCAATGACTGAATACGCTGTACACACCCTCTAAACAAATGTTTAACCTCTGAGGATATCAGAGTCCTGAGCCCACACTATTGTCTTTGAGAAGCTAAGCGTGCTCAGTCTTAAACAGCCTTATTTATGCTCAGTTTCAGAGGGATTTTAGCCTCTGCAGACCATTTACATGCACACACATCTATATAACACTCCCCCAGCCTGTGTACCGTTTTTCCTCCAGAAGTTCTCCTTGTAGTACACCATGCACTTGATGACGGAGCCCATTGGCACTCGGCTGATCAGCTGGTTCCTGAGGGGGGGCAGCTCGGGGGTGAAGTGTATCTTCATGTTCAGGCTAGGGGGGGTGGCCAGGATCACATACTTGGCCTGAGAGAAAGTAAATAAAATAAATACAGGGGATGCAAACACAAGTATGATCACATGACTCGAGTCGGCCAACAGATGGCAGCACCGAACCAGCTGTGGTTCAGACTGTGTGTGTGTGTGTGTGTGTGTATGTGTGTGTGTGTGAGGGGCTTACTGTGTACGTCTGCTTGTCCAGCGTCTGCACCTCCACCATGTCTCCGCTCTGGTCGATGCTGTAGACCGGAGACTCCATCTTCACCAGATCTCCGAGCTCGTCCGACATGGACTCGCTGATCTGACTCGAACCGCCCACAAACTTCCTCTCCTGCAGGGGGGGAAAGAGAGCGGGGGTCAGGCATCATGCAGAGACATGGACACGGTCTGTTTTAGGCTCTGCATGGCAACGTCCTTTTGTATATCTTTCTTTAATGACCAATTTATTCATGTTTTAGTATTTAGAATCATTATTATTTTTGGGTGGGTGACATTTAATTAAATTAAATGTCACCCACCCAAAAATAATAATTATTCTAAATATATCCTTTAATGAAATTAAATGATATATTTAGAATAATTATTATTTTTGGGTGGGTGACATTTAATTAAATTAAATGATATATTTAGAATAATTATTTCCTATTAGTTTGGTACTTGTGCTTTTTATTTGCAATTTATTTATTTAGTTTATTTAGAATTATTATTATTTTATTTCTTGTCTTGCTCCCTCTCTCCTCTACCCAAAAACTAGAACTTAGAATTAGATGTACAGAAAAGATTCATCCTTTAGCTACATACTGGTTATCCTCAGTCACCTTCACTAACACATGTCAACATCTTAAACCAGATGTGTTTCAGAGGCTGGATGTTAGAGAGAGGACTGAGGAGGAGCAGAGAGATGAAGTGCTGCCAAAGCTCTGAGTGACCTTCTCCATATGTTCCTGTCAACACCCCCCCCCCCCACACACACACACACACACACACACACACACATTGTGTCCGATCCACTGAGGCGTTCGGTCTGTCTCCAGAGGATTCTGACAGTGTAAGTGGAAAGCTGCTCTGAAATTAAAGATCTCCAAGGGAATGAACTACTTTATATTTTGCACAGCGTCCTCATTCCAACAGACTCTCAGATCCAATAACTATTAACCCTAAAGAGGCTCTATTCTGCTTATTTGACCTTCACAGCTTCATGAAAATGCACAACCAAGAACTACACACCCAGGTCATTCAGACGATGTACAGCTTTCCTAGATGTCCTTAAAAAAGGTGTGTTTCTGAGTAGTAGAACATAGTGTCTTTATGTCGCATTTCGGAGGAATGTTTGACCCTTGTCATACATTTAGGGTGATTTAAAATGCTTAATGTCTCACCAAACCTATGAAATAAATGCATTAGCATAAGAATAGCTCCGTACTGTTAATCAAATACTTCTATCATGATGTTGTCAGCCCTTAAACGCTCTCTGACGAGCAGGCGCTGAACAAACACCATTATCGTACATGTACGAGTGGAAAACCTTGACACACATTGCTGAAATGCATATGAAATGAATCTCATGTTCCCAGCTCTCAGATGATGTCATCACTTCTACGTGTTGACATGCTATCCCCCTTCAAATAGCCTTTGTTCCCAGTACAGAAAGACAGTAATTGGGACGGGGGTGGGGAGTGGAAGAGGTTAAATGGGAAGGTCTGGCAAACTGGAAATGACCCCCAGATCTGGCCCCTGTTTACCAGTCCTCTTCCTCAGTGTCTATGGCAACAGAGGCACTCAGCTTTAGAAAGTAGGGCAGAATGTGCACAAAAAGCTCTTCAAGAAAACAGCTTTTGTTGCGCCTCATAATGATGATGTGCTGATCGGCAGCAAGCTGAGGGGAGATCTCAGGATCTAGAGCCATGCATTCAAAAATGAGTCCCTTTTCCTGCAGAGCAAAGAAGACATCTGTGGGAGAAAGCATGTTAACTTAAATGAGACACACTAACACACACACACCTGTCCTCCGTTGCTGGTGGAGAAGATCCTCATGGTTCCTCCGCACTGCTTCAAGTACCAGAGGAACCACAGAGCCGACACCTCGTGGACCTCAGAGGTCACGTTCACGTTCACGAACAGCTTGGCGAAGTTGCGGACGGTGCTGAACATAAAGCCGAGCAGTCAGTCAGTTCTGTTCGTATAAATGGTGTGGAGAAATAGTAATAGAAATGTAGTAATATACTCCTCTCTCACCTGGTCCAGCAGATCTTCTCCAACAGCTGCAGCATGGTCATCTTGTCCCACTCCTCGGCATGGGGGGCCCTCCAGGGGGCCTCTCTGGGGATCTGAGACACAGGAGGACATTTAGCAGAGATTAGAGGGCCAATTAGAGAATAAAAGCCTACAAAAAGTGAGTCATTCTGGTTTTACCTCCTGGCCCATCTCGTCCATCGTCCTCCACAGGTTGTTGAAGTCCAGCAGGACGAAGGGGTTCCACCTGGGGGGGAAGGAGCCTTTGAACGGGTGAGACTTCCCCTGTCGGACACAAGTAATCATCATAACATTAAATACACTCTCATCAAAAGTTCCATGAATGTGGAATTGTTGCTATAAACAGACGAGTTACCTTAAGCACCTTTATTTGAAAACAGAGGGATCAAAAAGGGGTTCAATTACATTTGAGATGCAACGCTAACGCTAAATGCTAAATGCTAAACGCTAAATGCTAAATGCTAAATGCTAAACGCTAAATGCTAAATGCTAAATGCTAAACCCTCTTTATCGCACAAAATGCTTTGTAGCTCCAGTTGTTAACGATACAAAAAATGACAATGAAAGTAATTTGCCTACTTGAATCACTATGCAAATATCAATGTGGTTGAACGACCAGCAGATTAACCTGTAGTTAAAGAACAGGTTTTGTTGAATATCCAGTTGTGCTTTAAAGTTCATTTTCTCACATTTTAAACCCTCAGCCAAACTGTTAGGACAGAAACTGATTTCGGCCTTTAAGAATACCTCAAAATGATTAATTATGCTTAAATGCAGCTTTTAAAATGAGTAGAAGTGTTGGTATTTGCCGTGAGGAGGAGGAGTATTCCACCTCTAGCTGACCTCCAGTGTGCTGAGTCAGCATGACAGTGAACAGAGTAAAGTTGAGCGAACTGTAAAAGCTTCATGATTGCTGATCGTGCAACATTTTACAACTGATCCAAAGATTGAGAGTAATCAAGTCTGATAAGAGTGTCCTCAGTCCAACCGCTGTGTGTGTGTGTGTGTGTGTGTGTGTGTGTGTGTGTGTGTGTGTGTGTGTGTGTGTGTGTGTGTGTGTGTGTGTGTGTGTAGGTGTCTGCTTTCTAAATAAAGTGAAATCTCTAGGATAAATTCTGACTCTCTCTCTCCCAGCGTACAGTGTCAACGCCATGTTTAGAACAGGTCTGTCTTCATGGAGACACCGGACAAGAGAATACAGGAGGAGAAGAAGGGGGGGGATAAAACATGGCCGCATCTGTTCCCATATCAGTGAGATGAACGAGCTCTCAGCCAATCATCCTGCTGACTTTGATGGCATGTATCGTGCACTAAAAAATAAATCTCAGTGGATTTAAATGTCAAATAATTGCAATATTGAATGAGTACATGTAGTTTTGATATCTGAGATGTAAAATAACTATTTCGCTTCACCTACATACAAAAGTGCACATTTATTGCCATTGCTTTTATTATAACAACGTTTCCACCTCAGGGAATGTTTTAAATGTGCCTTTTAAGGTTATTTTTGGGACATTTTCCACCATCAATTGACAAAATAGATCAAAGCTAGAGAGAAAGCTACTTAAGTTCCAGATACAGAAATGCAATTGCCAACTAAAAGTCCATTCATTGTTGTTAATTCCCTAAGGTGCACACGCCTTCACACATGAAATAAACCTCATATTGAAACTGCAGTATGAAAATAATCACAGCTTTTATATATTTCAAACCATGCAGCCCTATTCCAGATGCTTTATATGGTGAATTTGAGTGTACTTAAGTCCATCTGAATCAAACGAATCAAATAAGGTTACTGATATGTAATCTTTCCTTTATTCAGATGGCAGTCTGCATGCAAACAGATAACAGACTTACACAACAATGCTCTCTCGATCACGGAGTCTCATAAACAGCTCGGCCATTTCTCAGGTGCGTTTAAAGCGTGCAAACATGCACACGGCTGCAGGTGGGAACATCCCACGCTCTTTGTTAATCTCTGATAACCAGCGACAGGGTTTAATCAAAGTCTGTGATAGGGATGATAGCTCATTGATAAATCCACCGTGGGAGCAGGAGTCCGCTGATAAGGGAAGCTGCTCCTTTGGATTACTATCGGCCAAAGAAAAGCTGATTAGCTACGCAGAGGCTAGCGCTAATTACACAATGTCTTGGCAGTAGCTGTTGTCAGTGGAGAAATGCAGGCATACTGGAGATCTAAGGAACCTTTATCACGTGTTTTATCCTCTGTTTATTACATCCAGGCTTGTGCATTATAGGAAACACTGAGTCGGTTTTGTGCTTTTTGATCAGAATAGCTTCTGGGCTAATCCAAAGCAATCATAAAACAGCCTCATGCACGATTAAAACACACGTGTCGTACAGGTAACTGTTGGCTTTCTGCTCATAGTAAGGAAATGCTGACAAGAGGAAAGGTGCAGGAGTCAAGAGCCATGATACTGCAGGAACACCCGTTGATAACCACCTGAATAAGTATTATATAAAGCTGTTATTTTTGGGGTTTTCATTTATTATTTGGCTGTTTGTTGAAACCATTTGTCAACTATTCAGAGATAAGATTATGCTGCATGTGTTAAAGCATAAATATGACAGTCTTGTTATCTGTTATGTTGGTTATAGGTCTGGAATCGTGAACCGCAATTATATTGACCTGGATAATCTGGGCATTGCCTGGTCCTTTATCAGAAGTCATTCTGAAGGCAGGGCTCTCTTTATTGTCATGCTTTTGTTCAACAATTCCTCTTTCTGCACTGCACACCCCTCCTCTCGCCGATAATCATCATCACTTCATCGTTTCTACGCCACCCTGACGGCTCTGTTGTAAGATCCCCAGTAAAGGATACACACTCCTCTTGTCCTAAAATGCTAATAAGCACATGCTAGCGAGGTATAGAGGTTCATCAACAGCCTCTTTCTTCAAAAATTGTGAAAGGGACTCGTATTTTATGCAACATTTTTGCAGAGTCAGCTGCTGCAGTGACGCAGAAACAGAGCTTCCCTCACACACCTTCACACACATGCATGAATGCACAAACACACACACTTAGAGATAGCCAAACACACTGTCCAACTCTGATAGAGGTGAGCAGCTTTTGATGAAGCGTGCTGCCATGGAGACACGGCAGGAAGCTAAGCGTGGCGCGTGTCTGTGTGTGTGTGTGTGTGTGTGGATCTTACACAGATAGTAGCTAAGGAAACACAGTCGCATAGGAGCAGCCATATGGACGGATTCACATGATCGGCTGCGCTGTCCAATCAAATGCTTTTAATAAACCAACGATTCTCCAACGAGCCGGTGACATTTCACACACCGCTGAAGTAGGTCGAGTCGATAGAGCGTCAGAGGGGAGCCGGACGGAGGACTATGAAACCATGCTTTTATAAGGTTAACAGATATCAGATTCATGTAATCTAGTGTTTGTACAGATGTGTCTTCATATATGGCACAAAGTCAGGGATTTTAGCCTCTGCAGATCATTTACATGCACCAGAACCTATTGAACTCACTACAGGAGAAGGGAACCCCCCCACAAGCAGAATAGGGCCTCCTGTCGACCTGCATCGCACCTCTACAGCTCATTCTGAATGCTGCAGCCCCACTGGTCTTCAACCTCCCCCCAGTTCTCCCACACCACACATCTCCTCCCCTCCCTTCACTGGCTGCCAGCATTAAGACCCTGGTACTGGTCTACCGAGCTGTGAGGGGGTCAGCCCCTTCCTACATCCAGGCCTTGGTTAAACCGTACACTCCATCACGTGCACTTGCTACTCTATCTCTGCGAGTCTGATCCAGGTAGCCCCTTCAAAAACACACCTGTTTGCTATCCTGGCTCCTGATTGGTGGAATGAGCTCCCCATGGACATCAGGACAACAGAGACTCTGTGTCTCTTTCCATTGCATCTTGGTAGTGAAAGCCCTTACCATAGGCCTTGTAACTCACCCACCAGCTCTGACAATGGTATGGCTACCTTAAAGTGAATATATCTGACGGATCCTTGATGCTTGGAGTTTGATTCTCTAGGTTGTTTGCACTAAATGACACATAATAAGGTATCTTGTGAGATGTGCAATCACTTCTCAGCAAGGTGGAAACTTTATTCTACCATACTGCTGCAGATCTACACTCACAGGAACTCTTTTGACTTGAGTTAAATTAAATGACCGCTGAAAAACCGGTACTTATTTGCAAATTGGGCAATGGTAGATTTCAGGGTCGTTCAGGACACACAGTAGGTGCAAAATCAATAACCCTGCACCCAAAGTGGAAATCATTTCCATGGGAGAAAGGAATATATGTATACACCCTGAAAGGCTTCATATACCTGTAAAATGTAATTTAGCTTCCGTAATTAAATCCAAAAACCCTGCAATAAATCAATGTTTGAAGCCATATTTCCGATGGTTTACGAGGCTGTTTTTGGTGTGTAATCAAACTGGATTGCATTATATTATGAGGTGTGTGTAATAAATGTGTAACTGGAAGTGTGTGTGGTGGGCAATCTTTTGGAACAGCTTTCTATTCAATGCAGTAAAAGTGTGTTTTGTTTTGCACACATCCTTCAGGCTGTAAACTCAAAGTCTGATTTTGAAGTTAGGATTCAACAACTTGAACACAGTCCATGTTCAGATAAACTCTGTCTCTCTGACACACACACACACACACACACACACACACACACACACACACACACACACACAAGCCACCGGAGGCAGTGCCTTGATTTAAAGTACGAGTAGTTGCAGCAGGGTACACGGCAAATCAAATCAGGTGGAGGAAAGCGACTGTGTTATGGACGGCGGTGCGCCCACGATAATGAGATATGGAGCAGAGCCTAACGGAGACAAACGGGGCCTCGGTGACTCTTTCTTCCTTCATTCTTTGTTTGCTTTTTGCTCTCCATTCAACCACTCAAAGAGCAAGGAGAAACTGCATTACAGAAAACCCCCAGGCTAAGATTAGCATCTGTAGCCGCTAATGCTGCAGAGCGGAGGGATGTCTGTCAGGGGAGGAAACAATGTGAGGGGTTTTCTTCTGCACAATACCTCAAAAACACTAAAGAAGAAGCTGTTGATCAGAGGGTTCAATGGCAGCTGAAGTTTGAATAACACAGCCATAAAACACGCCTTAGAGCTGGGGTGTCCGTCCAAACATTTCTCACTGAGGGCCAAATACAGAAAAATATACGAAGGGCTGGGCCACTCAATAGAGGGGAGATATATTGCCTTATAATTCAGCAAAATCAATCAGATGTAGGTAAATTATGCTAAATAATTGAATATGCTTCAAGAAAAAGCAGCCTACATCACAACTCTCATTTGCAGCTCATTCCTTAAAACTGAATCTTATGTAAATAAATTATTGGGATTTTATTAGCAACTAAGATTGACTGAATTCATTTGAAAAACTTCTATATATTTAAGAACAACTGTCTAGCAGTGGCTCAGTCAGTAGGGGCTTGGACTGGGAATCGTAGGGTCGCCGGTTCAAGTCCCCAAACAGACTTGAAATATGGAAAGTGGACTGCTACTTGGAGAGGTCCCAGTTCACCTCCTAGGCCCTGCTGTGGTGCCCTTGAGCAAGGCACCGGACACCTCCAATCCCCCCTCCCCATTGCTCCCCGGGCAGCTGCACGGTAGCTGCCCACTGCTCCTAGTACTAGGATGGGTTAAATGCAGAAGACACATTTCACTGTGTGTGGTCTGCAGTGTGCATGTGTGTGAGTAATAAAGAGGGTTTCATCCTCCCATTCTACTACTTTCTACTTCTTCTAACAACAACATGAGATAAGCAGGAGTTGCATGTGTGGGACATATTGCATTAGACTTTTAGAATTGGCTGAGGGCCATTTGAAAATGGACAAAGGGCCGCAGTTTGGACTCCCCTGCCTTACAGCTACTGCAACTTCAAATGACTACCAATCTGTTAGAGCCACAGCGGTGAGCGAATGAGATTGATTTTACAGCGGAGTTTAATGTTGTTTTAGGGGGTATTACCTAGTATTCCTATCCAGAAATAACGCATTGTTGAACCACAATCCTGCAATCAATCCTCCCTGGGGTTGTTGAATCGAGGCGGGCCTAATAAACCGATAAGTTGTTGAGTGATATATTTTTCTATGTGTCCTAAGGAGACATTTAGCCTTTAATGATCCATGCTAAAGGCTTGCTCTATGAGCTAAAGACGTTAGGAATAAGTGCTGTTTTTTCCTTCTTGCAGGGTGTTAAATTAGAGGATGAATACCCCTCTCATGTACGTATAATACATATGAAGCAGCAGGTTAGCTTAGCTTAGCACACTGAAAAAGGCGGAAACAACGAGCTTAGCCTCATCTAGAGGTAGAGAAAACAACTACCAGCTGCTCAAATAATCACTATGCTATGTCTAAAGTATTTGAGCCGTATAAAGGAGGGTTTAGTCGTGATGACTTGAGGTTTGTTGTATCTGTTGCCAGAAAACATTGCATTGAAGTTGCAGGCTGTCATGCAGCATGCACTGAACCAGATTTAAACCATAGCTCTTTATTTAAGACAGAAGATTATGTTGCAAGGCTTTTATTTGGAGTCACTTTTATATAGCCTGAGTTATACTAACTGTGGCTTTTATTACAGAATGTACAGTCAAGTTGTTGCTGCCATGGCTTTGCACACACACATGGATCTTTATTGTGTGATGGTTCAAACTCAGGATCACACAAGGACACAGACATGGGATCAGCCAAAGCTCAGAGAGTAGAATACACTCTGCTATCCAAGACAACACACAGAGATGATGGGAGACTCACGTTGACATAGTGCACCAGGCTCTCCTGCTCGTTGACTTTGTAGGTCTGGACGCCGTACTCTTTGGCCAATCGGAGGATGCGGTTCTGAGTCGGTCCGATGTAAGCCCCGCCCAGGTCAACCCACTTTGTCTCCTTATTCTGGGAGACAAAAATAAAGAAGAACACATCGAAGCATGAACAGACGAATAAGAAAGTATGCTTCATCAACAGATGCATAAACCCCAAAGTCCCGTTTAACAGCAGGATCTGACGTAGCGTTAGCTCTCCATCTCTTACCCGCACGGTGAAGGTGCGTCCACCGACCCGATCCCTGGCCTCCAGAACAACAGGCCTCAGTCCATTGGCTTTCAACAGCTTTGCTGCACTCAAACCTGCAAAGTAGACACAGAGAGGTAAGAACCACACCATAATAATAATAATCCAGAAGTAAAGCTGGATTCAAAACGATTTCAACAAACATTACGAACAGAGTTATATTTAGCTTTTGCTACTGTTAGCGTGCGACTGAATTCTGAGCAATGCATCATGGGAGTTGTAGTTGAATTCTCACTTCATGATTTTACATACGCAGAGTTGTGAATTCTCCTCTTTAATCAATGACCAGATATTTTCTAACAACAGTTGTAATTCCTTTCTAATGACGACGAGTTTAATGGTGGATTTAAGTCAAATATGTTCTCTCACTGAGAGTAACCTAATATTAGAGTTAATGGGACATTTATTCGATGGCATTATGATGATGAAACCAAGTAAAGAGACTTCAAAATGTCAGCACAAAGCTTCATAGCGCTTTAAATATCACTGTAAGACGTAGCATTAACATTTCCCTTCTCTAAGACATTCTTAAACATTCACTTTTCAGAGCTTCACTCAGCAGACGTCCACATCTGTGCAAATATTTTCCTCCATTCTCTTCAGTCCCATCTCCACCCCTTGACTGTCCTCCTCCAAATCCTGCTAAGCTCTGTTAAATCTCTCAGGGTTTATATTACTTTAAACACACTTTGTCCAGTATTACCCAACTTCAGCCCTTCTCTTCCTGCACAAACACCCACCCCACCCCCCCTACTGCCAGGCTTTGCAGAAAGCATTAGCTCCGACCAGAGGAGCCTCACAAATCTTCCTCGCCAAATTGATGCCATTACCTGCGCTGGGCTAAAAAGGTCAGCGTCTGTTTGGAAAACAAAGAGCATCTGTCTGCATCTGTTGTTTATGCCCATGGCAATCACACCACACCACATCCTGCTGCTTTGATCAATAAGCTTGTTCGGTCCTCATCATTTTTATATCAAAAGAAAAGAAGCCTTGTGTGGTTATAACTAACAGATCAGAATAAGGCTTTCATTACTTCAAAAGGATTTCAGACTGAGCCTTTTGTTTTTCTCCATCCCCCCACCGCGAAATGAAGAATGAGCTGCTCTCCAAACCAAACTTCATCTGAGGGAGAGACAGGGAGGCATTAAGACCACAAGAAAAACACCCAGACAGTGGGAGGAAGCGCAGGGAGAAACTGGAGTTTTGTCGTGGAAATATGAAAATGTAGAACAGTAAGAATCTAAGAAACTAAATAGATGTTTTTAATGCATGTACTGTATCTGTTATTTCCTGGAGTCCTGGATAAACATCTGCATGCATCTGGAGTATTTTGCAACTGCATACCACACACTGTCGACACTAACAGTAGCCATGTGCAGAGCGTGTGTCCGCTTTAAAACCTCCAGAGGCCCTCTCCAGGTCCGAGCCCTGCACCGTGTTATCAGAGAGGGGTTGAATATTAAAGAGGCCCAGTTGTTGGGGTTTTTCCCTGTCCTGTAGTGTGTTCTATAGGTGTTCGTGCATGTAAATGGTCTGCAGAGGCTAAAATCCCTGTGATCCCTCCAGAGGGAGTTTCTCTCACCCACACACACTCCCACTGGTTTCAGACAGAGGGTGAAAAGAGGGCAGTATGAGAAAAATAAAGAGTCTTTGAACATTAAAGCATGGAGACATGTCCCAGTAGAGACATATACACCTGAACATCAGCAGGAGAGGACTCTTTAAAGTAGAGACACTACATACTGATATACACCTGAACATCAGCAGGAGAGGACTCTTTAAAGTAGAGACTCTACATACTGATATACACCTGAACATCAGCAGGAGAGGACTCTTTAAAGTAGAGACGCTACATACTGATATACACCTGAACATCAGCAGGAGAGGACTCTTTAAAGTAGAGACACTACATACTGATATACACCTGAACATCAGCAGGAGAGGACTCTTTAAAGTAGAGACACTACATACTGATATACACCTGAACATCAGCAGGAGAGGACTCTTTAAAGTAGAGACACTACATACTGATATACACCTGAACATCAGCAGGAGAGGACTCTTTAAAGTAGAGACGCTACATACTGATATACACCTGAACATCAGCAGGAGAGGACTCTTTAAAGTAGAGACACTACATACTGATATACACCTGAACATCAGCAGGAGAGGACTCTTTAAAGTAGAGACACTACATACTGATATACACCTGAACATCAGCAGGAGAGGACTCTTTAAAGTAGAGACACTACATACTGATATACACCTGAACATCAGCAGGAGAGGACTCTTTAAAGTAGAGACTCTACATACTGATATACACCTGAACATCAGCAGGAGAGGACTCTTTAAAGTAGAGACGCTACATACTGATATACACCTGAACATCAGCAGGAGAGGACTCTTTAAAGTAGAGACACTACATACTGATATACACCTGAACATCAGCAGGAGAGGACTCTTTAAAGTAGAGACACTACATACTGATATACACCTGAACATCAGCAGGAGAGGACTCTTTAAAGTAGAGACGCTACATACTGATATACACCTGAACATCAGCAGGAGAGGACTCTTTAAAGTAGAGACACTACATACTGATATACAGCTGAACATCAGCAGGAGAGGACTCTTTAAAGTAGAGACACTACATACTGATATACACCTGAACATCAGCAGGAGAGGACTCTTTAAAGTAGAGACACTACATACTGATATACAGCCTGAACATCAGCAGGAGAGGACTCTTTAAAGTAGAGACGCTACATACTGATATACACCTGAACGTGGGTATTTGATGTCCCCTTTAATACATTAAACACATTTAGAGGTTTCCAATCAACCCCCAGCCATGAGAAATGTGCCTGAAGGGATTACAAATGGCAGTAAAAAGGTCAGCCTTTTGTTGGAAACCATGGGGAATAACAGAGAGACACGCAGATGCTGTTAGAGGCTATTCTGCACCTAAAGACATGCTTGATATTTATCAAACAGATACGGCCGCCTTGAAGCGTTGTCTTCCTGTCATCTGAGGCGCAGCTGGTGTGCATCTCCCTCCCTTTGTGCACATGCATTTAAGGAGGGATCACACAGGAGAAGGGAGGAGATACACTAAGAGAGGAGGAAAAATCTATGGGTTACACAGTATGCATGTCAGCTTTTTAAGAGCAGGTGCAAATTTGTGCAGGTATATTGAACATCAACTTGTGTCTGCAGGACGACAGAGAGTGAAGAGAAGGTGACAGTTTAATGGCCCCATGCAGGACAGACAGAGAGTCGAGGCTCATTAGACATGAAGTTCACTCAGCTGCTAATAATGCATTTCCTGCAGAAGTGTCTGTAACCATTTTCTAGAGCATTAATTAACAACCCCTTTCTGCAGGTAATGGTTATTATTACTTAATCAATAACAGACACCCACATGTGTGTGTCTTTGCAAACGCTGTAGCTTGATTTATATCTGCTTTATCCCACTTTGGGGACGTTACCTTCCTTTATTCTTCAATACAAGGCTGCTGCATTAATGCGCAGTATCATGATACAAACTGAGAGTATGAAGGCAGTGGAACATTGCTTTAATTGTGTTAAATTAGCAGTTTCTCCTCCAATTTCTCTGCTCCTGTTTTGTCCCTTTTCCCCAGATTTCCCTTCACTGCTCCTCTCCTCCCCACTACAGCTCCTCGAGGCTTTGGTTGACCTAATTGTTGAGTCTCTCTGCGAAACGCTTGACAGGAGGAAAATAAAACTAAGTGTGTTTTCATTTATAAAAGGCTTGGTCTTAAATGTAAGATTCACACACACACACACACACACACACACACACACACACACACACACACACACACACACACACACACACACACACACACACACACACACTTCTGTCTGTCCCCTTTTGCTGGAAAAAGAGACTGAGGCAGACAGTTTCCTTGACAACAGTAATTGTTAGGATGGAGCCACTTGGCAGGAACAAACTCCATTGTGTGTGTGTGTGTGTGTGTATTGCTCACATTGTGGGGACTGGTTACACAATCACGGTGTGGGTGCTTGCCTGCTTTTAGGGTCAAAATGCAAATCCTCATAATGCGCATCACTAAATGTTAGGCTGGAGACGTAGGTGACGGTTAGGCAAGTAGCAGATAGGGTTAAGTTTCGAAGAAATGAATGCAAGTCAATGTAATGTGTGTGTGTTTAGAAACCCAGTCTCTGTTTCTGGACTTCATCTCTTTGCCATAAATTCACTGTGAATGTCCCAGACTCTTAAATACAGCGGCCTATCTTTTAGTTTAAGAATGCAGAGATACATTATAGCTCAAGGCAGACAGTAAATCAACATGTAGCATGGACCAAACCATCGAATAAAGAATGCAAAGTGGTTGGACCTGATTACTCTAATGATGCATATGATTGGCAAACAGGACCAGGGAAGAAGGGGTTTGCAGAACACAATTTCTCAGTAGCTCATTCTGAGCACCACTCCCATTTGCTGTTCCTTACTTTACATCCTCCCTTCCCTCTTCCCTTCCTTCCACCTCTGGCTCACCACCTGTCATTCATCTTTTCAATTGTAACATCTCCTGCCACTTTAATGCCACAGGTGTTTCTCATTCCTCTTAATCACATTAGCAGCTTCACTGACACCAGAGGAGATGGGACAAGCCCCTTCAGCTCAAAATCGATTAGTTAATCTAATGACCCTTCCTTTTTGTGTCTGTCCTTACGTTACCGGCAACTGTAGAGGTTATCCAGGGATCATTTGCACATGACAACAAAGGAGAAGTTAAACTACACTTCAAAGACTAGTTAGCTTAATTGCTTTCCTAGCAAGATATGTCTAGCATGGTTAGCTTAGTGTGTCAAAAGGTTTTAAAAGTACATCTAAAGTTCACACTTCTTTGTTTGACTTGATAGTTTTATGTGGCTAGTCGGTTCCCCTTGATTTGATCCTAGTTTTTATTGCTAGGCTAACAGCTAACTGCTAACTGGCAGCTGCCAAGAAAGGGAATACGTTTAGAAAAAACCCAACTTATTGTTATTCATCGATGAACAATGTAGAACATCGAGAAACTAAATGTTCTTTTCTTGCTTGCAAACCAAAGAATGAGTAACAGCTGCAAACCAAAAAGTCTGAGAACCCATTGGAGGTCCTTTTTGCAGATAGCAAAAGGTGAAATTGTACACTGGTTGGTAGTTTAACCTACAATAACATATCATAATTCTTTAGTTTACTTGTATTTTGAGTTAAGAATCTAAATGTAAGGAGTGACTTATGTTAACGAGTATATACTGTGGGTGAAATTAAGAATCTTTCCCTCAGTTGTCGTGAAGTAGAGGTAAAGTAGCATCAAAGGAAAATAATGAAGTGCAAGCTTTTTAAAGTTGTACTTAGTCGAAGAAACGTGAGTGTGTACTGTAACTTTCCATAATGTATGGTGACATCAACAGTGTGCAGCCTTTTAAACCTCCTGTTTTCCTTGTCCCTGAAATCCCTTCTGTTGTTACTGCCTTGACTGTTTGAATAAGACATTTTCTGCTTGGAGAAGAGTCACTTTAAGCTCCCCATGACAGGGAGATGTTGAATAAAACATTTGACAACTGCTGCTCTGTCTGCCTCAAAGCCGAGCTGCTGAATACTGTCAGTGTGAAGTTTAATTGTCTTTGTCGGGTTGACAACAACGTCAGATATCAGGCACAGAGAGGAGTGAAAACAAACTACAATGGGCGATCATGTTGTCTAAAACGCACAGCTTGAACACAGTTTGACAACCCCTTGGCTATACACTGTCAGTGAGACATTTGGAGTATTCTGAACACTTCTTTGTGTCTCAGCAAAATGTTCTTTCCACACAAATAACACAGTCCAATACCAGCCGAGTGACCAGCGAGCCTCTCGAGTCTGAACCCTGAAATGCTCCGTATTGATCCGGAGGGAAGAAGACATTAACGAGACAGAGCAATCACACTTCCCCCGTCTCACGTCCTCAGCATGGAGACACTGGTTGGATGTTCACACAGAAAATTACAGTCTGAAAATTCAGAAAGGTGCAGAAGACCTGCGTGTGTGTGTGTGTGTGTGTGTGTGTGTGTGTGTGTGTGTGTGTGTGTGTGTGTGTGTGTGTGTGTGTGTGTGTGTGTGTGTGTGTGTGTGTGTGTGTGTGTGTGTGTGTGTGTGTGTGTGTGATGGAGACAGAACTAACATACCTAGTTGCGGTTGACTCTTAGTTTAAGGAAGACAACTGTCCATCTTCAAGAGGACTGTTTGCTATATCTTGGCCGGAGGTCGGAGAGTTGCCACTCCCATTCAAGAAATAAGCTTTGAAAATATAATTTGGGTTTTCTGAGGATCAAATAAATTGTTTCCTGCCGAATTAAATCAAGTTTGACTCTCTGACCGGCTGCTGGCCGTACTGAGCATAAAAGCAGTATCAATCTTTTCCTCTCCTTAAATCTGTTGGACAACAACCTGTGTTACCTAGACACCAAAGTCATTAAACCCTACCTGTGGCTATACAAACACACACCTTTGTTTAATCAAAAGGAGACTAACATACAGTTGAAAAACTCGGTCAGCACACAGCAAGCAAAGTTAAAGGAACCCAAAGTTAGGTTAAAACAACAATGACAACAAGGGGGAAAAACAGCTGATTTTATCTGATCAATTTATTCCGATGACTTTTTGCAAACTAAACTAAATGATAAAATACTGCCATGTCTTTGTATGAAACTAGTCTAGCAGCAGTTTGGATCCATATTAGTCCAAACTGTCTTTTTATACATTGTGAAAAATTGTCATGATTAGCAAATTACCTTTGACCCCCAAAATGTTCTCAGTGTACCGTTTATAAGTGGACATCTGTGCCAAATCTGAAGTAAATTCTCTCAATGCATTCCTGATTCAAGACCATGGCACAGATAACCCGAAAACATGATGTGTCCGGCAGAGGAGTAACGACCGGACGAGGCTGAATACATATGTTAAACACTAATGAGGACTTTTGATTCGGAGCGAGGACTAAAAATAAATCTCAGTATGTGAAGGGAAACGCTATCATAGCTGCAGAGTGGCTGCATGCAAACAGAGAGGCAGTGCCCTCTGATAACAGCAGAGGGATCATTCTGTGTGACAAACAGTGAACAGAGAAGGGAAATAAAAGACTTCCCACAGAGAGATACGAGGTCTTTGTGTTGTGCAAACATCCCTCAGCTACATGCGCTTCTTTTCACAATCAGCATCATCATTAAGAGTAACACAGCTGAGGTTGCAGCGGCGGTGGCAGGCATGCAGAAAATGACAAATATCCATCCTATGATTTTATGTGGCAGTGATCAGGGTCTCCTGTTTGCTCAGCTGGACGGAGAAAGTGCTGCTCTTGGCTTGCAGATAGGTTGAAAGCTGTGAGGGAAGGTTCATGATGCTTTAGATATTAGGTCAGCTTAAAAACAACCGAAAAGTTTGCAGTTGGTGTTTAGGGATTGAGCAAAGACCAACGGAACGGAACTCCCTTAGCTTACCGCCTAACAGCAACGACTGTCAACTCTGGTGAGGGCAGAGAAGCCGTGTGCAATAATAAATTCACACACTGCATCAGTGTACAACACAGCAGTGTACTGAGGGGTGTTTTTGAATAGATATAGAGCCTTAAGAAATATACATTTGACTTTGCTCAACATTAGAAACCTGCAGTAAGATGTTAGCGTACTGCTGGATCTCATCTCTCCGTAGCCTAGTGAGCTATTATATTATTATAGACATCCAGTGCCCTGTTGCTCTGTACTGTGTGTTACTGGACGTCAGGAGCTCCATACAATTGCTGTTTTATGACAAATCCTTCTGTGTTTAAGACGAGTATGAGAGTTTGTACAATATTTGCCTTCCCAATCCTGAGCCCCAGCAAGTGCAAATACATCTTTGCACTTCCATTCGTCTCCAGTTCCTTATTTACTCTCCTTGCACACTCAGTTCTCCCTTCCCTAATTCTCAGACTCCCTGCTTCCTTCTCACAGTCAAAAAACAGGAAATAGTGGTTTGTCTGCTTATCCTCCTCATTATACACCCTCCTCTTCCTCTCCCCCCCCCCCCTTGATAACATGCTGTCACAAGTGTTTAATGTTTCCTCAGGAAGAGCTGACGGCCCCCCGAGCCTCACAATCCTGCCGGTGGGCTGCTGGCAGAAGAAACACAATCGAAGAGCAGCGTTTCATGTGTCCTTTGACTGGACAGTGATTGTTATATGTGGCCCTCACGGCAGGCCGGTAGAGGACGGCGGTGTAAACAAATTGTGTAATTAGGAGACCCTAATGTGACACGAGGGAAGAGAGGGAGGGGTTTTATTAAATTAACTTGTTTTGGATGCATTTGTTTGGCCTGTTTGACTGGGATCTGAACTGACACTGACCTACATTCTTCACAGTCTGACCGACGTGCAGAGAGGCAGGCAGTCGATTGACCCGCCAGGATGACGGAAAGGAGTTTATTGTCGAGCAAAACTGCATCAGGAATAAAGCCACCTGATGCACTTTGACCCCGACACTCTGACTGCTCACCTGCATCGTCAGTCGTAAAGATTTTTGAAGCTGCAGAAGCGTGGCAAGATTGCAGACACTTTCAAGGAAATCTCCCAGGCCTTAACTGGCACTATGTTCTCTTACAACGACAGTATAATAATCAGCTTTTATCAACAAGGAATCCTCCTCAGATATAACTTTTTATGAGATAGAAGAAAACACATCACACACAACCAAAGACAAAGCAGTCAACAATAACAAGTGAAAACTTAAACATGAAACTCAGAAGTTCTGTGCGCGGATACAGAGAATGAACAAGTGTTTGAATAAGAGTAGAGCAAAGAGCTTTGGAGCATTTAGATTCTCCTTAAATGATCCCAACCAGAGATAGGGAGTCGTTTTTCCGCCTTCAATGAATGACAACTCAGTGCTAACTTCCTCCAGTATCTGCGTGACATCAATTACAAAGAACATTTCCCTCTATCAATGCACACTCATCAGGTAATGCAACGAGGACAAGATGTTTGGGGAGGGTAACACTCGCAAAGACATACTTTTCCAAATTCAAATCGGTTTACATGAATCATTTCCAAAGAACCGGATTGTGTGGAAAGAGTCGGTCTGCACATTACAATATTCCAGGAACTAGCCCCCCCATTCTTCACATGGATCAAGTGTTACTTAACAAGACAGAGTGCTCTCTAAGAAGCTGCACACTCTTTTGCATACACACCAGGAATCAGAATAGTACTACATTGATATTATTGGGGGGAATAAGTCAACATTAATGGTTCAGAAAGTGCTAGAAAAAAAGAGTCGAAGAAACAGATTGACATAAATCAAGTTAAAAGAACCGATTCAGTGGAAAGAGTCAGTCTAGACACACCCCTTGGGTTACTTAACAAGACAGTGTGCTCTCTAAGAAGCTGCACATCTTTGGCTTTGACACCAGGAATCACAACAGTACTGTACTGTTATTTTTGGGAGATAAACCCCCCCCCCCCCCACAAACACACACACCTAAAGGGGCTCTAGAAGACACTTCTGGGAGAAATCAGTTTCAAAAATAAACAATTTACTTGAATCAAAACAAAAGAACCGCTTATGTGGAAAGACTCAGTCTGCAGATCTCTACTCTCCAGGAATTAGACACACCCCTTGGGTTACTTAACAAGACAGTTTGCTTTTTAAGGAAGCTGCACATCTTTGGCTTTGACAGCATGAATCACAATAGAACCATACTGTTATTTTGGGGAGAGAATAAACCCACCCTTAAGGGGCTCATCATTTTCAAAAAGAATGCATTTACTTGAATCAAAACAAAACGAACCGCTTATGTGGAAAGAGTCAGTCTGCAGATCTCTACTCTCCAGGAACTAGACACCACCCTTCCTCACATGGAATCAAGGGTTGCTTAACAAGACAGCGTGCTTTCTAAGGAAGTTGCACCAGGAATCAGAATGGAACTACATCGTGATTGATGGTAGAGAATACATCCACCCTGATAGCTGGGTATCACCATGCAGTGCTACACCGAGTGATGCAGGCATCACATGCTCGATGTGAGCAGCCCTTACATCACCTGACAGCTGCTCATAGTACAACACCATATGCTGAGCAGACGTCACCAACGTGCAGGATGGATTCACAGCAGCACAGAGCGACTGTAATTGGCTCAGAGACAAATTACAAACGAGGATTTATAGAAAGACTTCCACATGCAACCAGTAAAAATCTACGAGCCCCCCTCCCCGGTCCCCCTGCTGTTATGCAATACAAAGTATGGTGAGGCTGATTAGCTGTTACTTAACAGGCTGAGATACAGCGGTGCACGCCGGGTGTGTGTGTGTGTGTGTGTGTGTGTGTGTGTGTGTGTGTGTGTGTGTGTGTGTGTGTGTGTGTGTGTGTGTGTGTGTGTGTGTGTGTGTGTGTGCGCGCGTGTGTGTGCGTGTGTGTGTGTAGGGGCTTACGGAAGAGGTGGAGGAAAACGGATGTAGAAGAAATCCTCGAATCCAGTCAGATCAGATCTCTATGTTTAACCAGAAAACAGCCTGAGTGCAACAGCTGTCTGCTCACCTTACACAGAGCGCGTCCACGTACAATCAATGTGTGTGTGTGCGTGTGTGTGTCTGGTTCGGTGTGCGCGCCCTGCAGAGAGAGAGAGAGAGAGAGAGAGAGAGGAAGTTTTTGTGATGTTGCACCCACCTGATAATCCTCCGCCGACCACCACCACGTCGTAGGTGTTGCTGGCTGCAGTCATGGTGCCGAGTGTGTGTCTCTGTGTGTGTGTGTGTGTGTGGGTGTGTTTGTGTGTGTGTGTGTGTGTGTGTGTGTCCGGGGCTCCGTGGATCCGCAGGGCGCGCGGAGGAGCGCATCTGTATTAAAAGCGCGAGGCAGGCCCACTCCCCCCTGACTCCTCCCCCCGACAGAGGAGCACTGCCTTGCTGGATGGGGAGGGTCACTGTGAGGGGGGGAGCTTTGCAAACCTCATACTGAAGTTTATTTATCCAGCCCCTTTCAAAGCAGGGCCATCCATAGACTGCTTCTCCATGTTGTGTGAGGATAACGTTTCATTTTGAATGTAATTGAAATGATAGAGGTGGTGCAACATTTAAACCCCCCTTTGATGTTTCATTATTACCACTTCATTAAAAAAGTGCTGTAGTGTGTTCTATAGGTGTTAGTGCATGTCAAGGGTCTGCAAAGGCTCAAATCCCTGTGTTCCCTCCAGGGATAATTCCGTACATAACACAATACACAGAAGGTGAAATCCAACTGTAAGAGCGAATGTAAATGCTGCCCTCTGCTGACCGGACAGCCCTGCAGCTGCTTCAGTGAAACCCCTTCATCTCCATAGCAGAGTCAGACAGAGAAGAACATCAGCCACAAAGAAACAACATGTCCTGGAGATTTTCACACACACAGTTTCTGCAGTCTCTCCCTCCGTCTCCCTGAGGAGGAAATCCCCGTGTCGGTCTATAAGTGTGTGACAGGATGAGTGAAGAAGGTTTACAGTAAGAGCAGATTTAGCATTTTCTATTCAACAGTAGATGGGAAGAGAAAAGTGTGAGTTGGTGATAAAGCGGTAATCTAATCAGCTCGTGAGGACAGAAATATAAAACATATTTGCCCGAAGAAACTTCTATTCTTACGGTGAAAAACAAAAAGGTTCTGCCAAGGGAAATGTTTATGCATTTTCAATTCAACTTTCCATTTAAAACCCAGAGGTAGTTTGTATAGCTGTTGTAGAACGTGCAACTCATGCTCCTTTTATCCAAGACTTCAAGGTGGTAGTGTCAGTTATCATTAACAAATGATTATTTTGGGGGGTTTAAGTATTTCAACATCTGTATTTAATATTCTTTACATCTGTGTTTATCTTATGTAAGCTTAAACCCTGCACCTTATATGTGAATGTGTCTAAATCTGCACCTTATCCAAAGATATATATTCATATTTGATGCATTCATCCACATTACTGCATTGTTTGTTACGTGCGTTTAGGTTTCAAGGTTTTATTTGTCATATGCACAGCAGATACAGCGTATATGTTGGCAATGAAAATCTTATGTCGCGTGCTCCTCCAACAACTCAACATGCATGGTGCAAAAGATAAATAAAATAGTGAAAAAGAGAGAAGAATATTTACAATATTAACAATACAGATTTGAGGATGTGAAATATATACATATGTGGAATACATTGAGAGTATTTAAATACTTTACTCTGTTGAATGAGGAGGTATGGACAGATGCATATATTATGTATAACAGATGTATATGATATGTATAATATATAGATATGTGTACTATAAACAGATATGTATGGCAGATGTGTATAATATATATATATATATATGTATGTGTGTACTATAAACAGATGTGAGTAGACATTCACACAGCTCAGGAGTTCAGTAGTCTTATAGCCTGTGGTATAAGAAACCTCTTGCACTTTACTGCTCTTTGCACTTTACTGCTCTTTGCACTTTCTGGTTGTGCAATGAGAATACATGTGATATATCTGATATTGAAGGTAGATGTCCTGTCCTGTTTTCACAGACTGACCACCAGAGAGCGACAGAAACTAAAGAATGAGCATCAGGAGGAAAACATGAGCCTAAAGGAGAATAAATCAGACTGTAGTTCACCTGCAGTAAATCCAGCAGCTACCCTGCAGTATACAAAGCATTCAAACTAGCTGCACCTTTACCAGCTCTGAGAACACTTTAATGATCAATCATTATAAAACATATCAGAGATATTATTCTGAAATGGACCAATCAGACAATGACTACTTTTACTGTCACTACTTTAAGTACATTTAGAGGAGAGTACTTTCTACTTTCACTGGAGGAACATTTAGAATACTGTTACTGTGACAGAGTATTCCTACACTCTGGTACTTCTACTTTACTCAAGTACAAGACCTGAGTACTTCTACTTTACTCAAGTACAAGATCTGAGTACTTCTACTTTACTCAAGTACAAGACCTGAGTACTTCTACTTTACTCAAGTAAAAGACCTGAGTACTTCTACTTTACTCAAGAACAAGACCTGAGTACTTCTACTTTACTCAAGTACAAGACCTGAGTACTTCTACTTTTACTCAAGTACAAGACCTGAGTACTTCTACTTTACTCAAGTACAAGACCTGAGTACTTCTACTTTACTCAAGAACAAGACCTGAGTACTTCTACTTTACTCAAGTACAACATCTGAGTACTTCTACTTTACTCAAGTACAAGACCTGAGTACTTCTACTTTACTCAAGTACAACATCTGAGTACTTCTACTTTACTCAAGTACAAGATCTGAGTACTTCTACTTTACTCAAGTACAAGACCTGAGTACTTCTACTTTACTCAAGTACAAGACCTGAGTACTTCTACTTTACTCAAGTACAAGACCTGAGTACTTCTACTTTACTCAAGTACAAGACCTGAGTACTTCTACTTTACTCAAGTACAAGACCTGAGTACTTCTACTTTACTCAAGTACAAGACCTGAGTACTTCTACTTTACTCAAGTACAAGACCTGAGTACTTCTACTTTACTCAAGTACAGATCTGAGTACTTCTCCCTCCTCTGGTAGCTCGTGACTTCTGGAGTAAAGACTCAAAAGTAAAAGTAGCATAAATAAAAAGAATAATTTTTAAAAAGTTCCTCAAAATTCCACTTAAGTAAAGTAATAAAGTAAGTGTACTTAGTTACCTGTCACCACAGAAATACAGATTTAAGTTTCAATGAGGAACTTACGAGTGTTTTAGGGCAGTTTCCAACAACCTACAATACATGTACCACCCAAAGCCCAATATGTTGCTCCAAAATGTAAAATATGGTATGAATTAAAGAAACTCAACTGCTAAAAGTACCTCGTAGTTGCACCAGTGTAAAGTACTTGAGTACATGTACTTAGTTACTTTCCCCCACTTTTACCTGTTACCACAGTGAGGAAATGATGGACCTCACGTGACCAGAGTCTGAACATGTAGCATGGATATCTAATATAACACCCGGCCCCATTAGACACTTTCACAGAGTAGATACATGCAGTAAAGGTCCCTCAGAAGAGTTGTAAAATAATGAAAATGTACTTTCCTGTCGGCTCTGGTGTTGAAGGCGGCCTGAGAGTTCAGACTGTCAGAGCGTTTAAAGAGCTGCAGCACAATGTCCATTATTGTCTCCATATTTTCTCAGTGACCGCCGTGCTGACATCCATCATGGCCACCGTCCACGTCTCCGCGTCTGGCTTTTTAATGTCATGCTAAACACACACACGTGAGTTTCTCGCAGTGCAATAAAACTGCTGTTTTATTAAACGCTGGGATGGCTGTGATTAGGATCCAGGATGAATAAAAGCGTGAGTAAAAATAAAGGGGAACAGATGTCTCACACCTGCAGAGATTTAAGAACTGTGTGTGATGGATTAGGTTTGCTTTAATAGGACCGTCTGGATCCGGCCTTTATTTGATTAAACAGCTCCATTTCTCACCCTCACACCTGACATGGGTTCTTGTATTTTCTTGTAAATTAGGTTTTAAAAATAGAAATGTTAAAATAAAAACTACAAACATGAATGACACTTAAACAAATATAGATATAAATAAGAATCAAAAGCAAAAATGTGCTATATTACATAAACAGCAATTACAGTAAATTAAAGGGGATTTTTGACTTCATTTTATAATGTTTTTAAGAATCGAAGGAAAGTCTGGTTTCATTTCAGCTGCTCCTTTTTAGATAGAGTGCAAAGTTAAAATAAGAATGAGCTATATAAATCATTATTTTCAAATGTATATACAAAGGAGAATACAAACAGAAATGTGTATTTAAATAAAGAATGAAAACATTTCTTATTTAAATACACAAAAATCTTTAAAAAAAGAAGTTGTTTTTTTAATGTATTTTAAAACCTTTCTAAAATAAACACAAGAGTTTAAAGTGAAAACCTTATTATTAACATTAGAAAATCAAACACATTTTACTGTAATAATTAGCAATAATAAATGTGTATACATTATATTTATACATGTGTTATTTCTAACCTCTTCACGTTTTAATGACTGCTTTAAACCTCATTTTATAATATGCTTCTTTCGCTGTCTGAATGCTTTCAATGTTTTTTAAGGAACTTTTAATTGCATTCTTGTCTTTATTGTCTTTATATATAATTAACTAGCCTTTGTTTTCTCTGCTAGGCCACAGTTAGCATACTAATGATAGCCTTTACCCTGCCTCTGTTATTCTGTCAGACTTTTCCCCCAAAATAATTACACCTCCTGCCACAGAATTCCTCCTCTCCTCGAACGCGTGTGCAAATATTGCCGTGTGTGTGTGTGTGTGTGTGTGTGTGTGTGTGTGTGTGTGTGTGTGTGTGTGTGTGTGTGTGTGTGATAAAAGAGAGCCTCACTGAGAGGAGACAGCTCAGAAAGTCAGATTAATCTCCAGAGTGGAAGGAAAAAAGTTTTTTATTGAGTTCACGTGTGAAGCAGCCGGCCGTGCTGTCACTGGGATTGAATCGTCTGCAGACAAGTTGAGCTGTTACACATGGGGGGCTTTCTGCACACACACACACACACACACACACACACACACACACACACACACACACACACACACACACACACACACACACACACACACACACACACACACACACACACACACACACACACACACACGCAAACCTCCTCCTCCTGCAGAGCACCGTCACGCTCGTGGTGAGGAGGGTTTTTATTGGGGTGTTTAATTAATCCTCACAGGGAGATCCAGGTTTTATTCTTCCTCGGGGTCAGCAGGTCTTTGTTTTATATTTCCACTTGTTTTTTTTACCGTCTGCTTTATTGTAGCGCAGGCAGGTGAGTGACAGGTTTAAAGAAGGTGAGCTGGTTACAAGTCGGCAAGGATTTCAGCAGTGACACATTCATCAGCCTGCAGGAAAAAGACTGACCCCCTGGTGACCTTTATTTTATCATCAAATCAACTTCACTTTTCATATCAACTCTAATCCCTCTGGAAGTGAAGAAATGCTGTTTTAATTCAAATTTACTCAAATGAGTTAATTTTTGTTGTGGAAAACATCAACTAGAGAATACTTTTAGTTATAATTCTCAGGATGTTCTTGCATCTTCCATCTCTGAACATGCATCAGCCTACATGGTGCTGCATGAAACTGAAATACTTGGTTAGGTTTAGGAAGGAAAACATTGTGTTTTGAAGTCCCTTTAAGAGGCCAGCTATAACCTGTTTGCTTCTCTTTTTATGAATTGACTGCAGATTAAACAACGTCATATCTGTGGCTCTGATTGGTTCCCTTTGAGCCTCTCTTAATGCAAAGGAACTCTTTACAGTGTACTGAACTTAATTAGCATTAGTTAGCCCAACACACACCCATTACCTACTGAAGTCCAACAAGTACATTTACTTCCT
>NC_086355.1:1692900-1695400 GCF_036324505.1 Eleginops maclovinus
ACTCACGCTCGCTGAACAACTGCACAACAAAGAGGGGAAAGTGAGCCCCATTTTCCACGCGAGTGTTTCACGTGATTCAACGGATCATCATCAGTCTCTAGACATGAAGTGTGTGTCCCCGAGTCAGCGAACACTTAAGAGAAGGAAACATTGTGATAAATTAGGGAGTCATTTGGTAAATGTCCACTGTCTCTTTCTGTCTTCAGCCCATCTCTCTTCCTCTAGTCGCTGACAGAGAGACGTCCACTCCAGCCAAAACTCAGTCCCAGCTGAGGCGCAGAATATGTCTGCAGCGTGGCTTATGTCCAGCACACACACACACACACACACACACACACACACACACACACACACACACACACACACACACACACACACACACACACACACACACACACACACACACACACACACACACACACACACACACACACACACACTGCAGTGAGGACATTAAGACAAACTCAGAGGAAGAGACGGTGATGGCCAAATGAAGGAGGCTTTCTAGGAGCAACAACTGAAACAAACAATGACCTCTGTGTCTGAAAGGTGTGGTCGAAGTTAGACTTGCAATATGGCTAATATCCAGAAGGGGGCGACTCCACTGAAAAAAGTCAGATTGCATAGAAGTCTAAGAGAAAATGATGTGAACTTTTCCTGATAAAATCTCGTAATTATCTCCTGTATACCCTGCAAACCCTTAGTGAAGAATAAACACACACACACACACCCTAGGAAACTCCTAGTTACTTAATTACTGCCGGATTCAACTGCATATGTCAGATTGTATAAAAGTCTATGAGAAAATGTCCCATTCATTTATTACTTCAATGAACATTTTCTTGCCGAGAAGCTGGTCCTATTTTATACATTCATTTAACCCTTTGATACTCCTAGTAGAAGATATATAACTGCAAGACTCATATCAACAACATGTAAGATGTATAGAAGTCTATGAGAAAATCTCCCTAATACCTCAGTGAACATTTCCCTGAGGGCTTTATGGTCTCAATCTCTAACTTTAAGCTTCCTTCAATACAGCATGATGTTCATTCAGTAAAGTATGGCCCCATTTAGAGTTATATAGATGTTAACGAAGATTCTGCTTTAAGGTCGGGCTACCTTGTGATTGACAGGTCGCCTCGGTTCGTCTTTCAACTTTTTACAAGTTTTGCTTCGACTTCATGAAAGGACATCCGGATTTTACCGTCTAACGTCAGAATATTAGATTTAATTTAAGTGCTATTTTTATCCAAAAGTACAATAAAACATACAAACCAAGAACAGCAAGAAACATGCAGGCACATTCGCTTCAAATCAGAAACAACATTGTGCTGGAGCATTAGCTTTAAATGGCCTAAACCCTTTAAGTACTACACCGTTTCTGTGTGTTAGGAGTCACTTCTACTTCTAAAAACGGCTTGAAATGCCAGGCTTCAAAACCACAGGCCACACACCTTTGAGTAAGCCTAGTAGAAATATAATAATGTGTCTGACAAATAAATGGAGTTTGTGTTGGACTTGGGTTTAGTTTTGGCCGGAGCTCTGGGTTTTCTTTGCTTCTCAGAGGTTGGATTTGGAACAAAATGTTTCCCTGATATTTCTAACAATTAGTTTTCTTTGTCAGGTAGTCTGCTCTCCTCAAACCACATGATGCTAAAGAAATGAGCACAAAGAGGCAGGTTTTTGAGAGGGATTTTGCCCAACCTTGAAGTGGCCTCTTTGTGCAGACAACTTGTAAACAATGAAATTATTCCTACATCTGATATAAGTGTTTTATATATCTGACTCTTTAAAAAACCTTCCAAACTAAAATACCAATTTACTACTCTGACTGCACCATCACAACTTAAGTAATGGACTATAATACATGTGTAAAAACATCTGTGGTAATGTCCAACAAAAAGAAATGAACACCATCTCACCAAGAATAACTTCCACCAATCCTTAGTAAATATGGAACACCATTATTTATTTAGATCAGTTGTAATGAACTGTTAAATATTCTTTTCTGTAAAGGAACATGCGATGAGCTTGAGTGTTTATACCTGTTCCTGGTAAATTCATTAATTAGTTATTCCTAATTAAGTTTGATTTATATTTGGATGTTAAATATATGGCTTTAATTATCAATGTGAAAACTTCTGTAGTTAAACCAGCATTTAAACAGGATGTCACTTTAACATCACATCCACAAAGGTCAAATGTTGTATGATAAAGCATTATAATTTATTAGCTTTGTAAATCCTTTGTGAGTTGTGGTAATGTCCAATCAAAATGAATGTACCCTCACCTTGGAGTTGCACTTATAAATGGGGTGCGTGATGGTCTCCACAAAGTGATGCCTCATGCAGCGCTCGGGGTCCGAGTCTCCCAGGTGGGGGTGAGCGTTATCGCTGGCCTTGTTGCCGCCTGCAGCGTCCACCAGGCCCAGCAGGGGGCAGCACATCAGGACCAGCAGCAGCCCGGATGGGGGGGGCATGGAGATGAACGGTTTCAT
>NC_086355.1:1697900-1745400 GCF_036324505.1 Eleginops maclovinus
GCAGGACACTTTAGCATACGTTCCAAAAAAGTACAATTTCAGGGGGAAAACAACTTGGATTTTACTTCAGTATTTTCCTTCCCACAAGAATTCAGAGACGTATATTGTATGTGCGAATATCCAGAGCCCAGTCTGCTCTGATTGGTTAGCTGGCCGGCTTGTGATTGGTCGATTGCTTAGACATGTCCCGCCCCTTAGCCTACCATGTCTTGGAGTGCTAGCCAATAGAAGCGAGTGTTTCGTAGGTGGTATCACTATGTTTCGGACGTAAACCAAGGAGTCCAATTGAGGTGGTTCAGGGGGTGCAGGGGGGGTGGGGGAGGGTGGGTGGGAGAGAAACACAGGATTTCAGTCTTTGCAAACCATTGACATGCACAGAAATCTATAGAACAACAGTACCAGAAAGGTAAACCCCAAAAAGCAGAATATGGCCCCTTTAAGCCCTGACTAGACTAAGTCGGTGTGTTGAGTAAATCTATCCAAAACTCCTTCCTAACCATCCATCTCCATCGCTGCACGACTCGACACTGATTTCCTCATTAAACTGAAATCACAGAAGGTTCACCCGAACTCATTTAACCTTAGCATTCCTCCTGAGAGAAATACAAGTACCATTTGGCCCGTTAAAACAAATACTCCCCGAGATGTTTTGTTGGCCGGTCGCACACATGTGCTGCAGGGTTTACATAGCGGACGACCCGGTGTTATCGGAGCAGCGGGCCACTTCATACTGCCAGAACCCATTAGCACCAATCAGCACCTCCAGCCGTACCAGGGTGAGTGTAATCCCTGCTGTAGGTAATACTATCTGCAGCATTATTGCCCTCATTTCCAGCATTACACAATAGAGTGGTGCAGTGATGACATATCTGTCTGATTGGACCCTGAAATTAGCACCGCAAGTGCTCCCTGGACTAATGGGATTTTTCCATTGGATTTTGGGTTGTTGCAGAACTGTAACGTTTATTATACTCACACGCTAAGCTAAAGGTGGCTAATGTTGGGCTATGAAGGAACTACAGCACGGTCACATGACTTCATGTCACCACCGCTAAGCTAAAGGAGGCTAATGTTAGGCTATAAAGGAACTACAGCACGGTCACATGACTTCATGTCAACACCGCTAAGCTAAAGGCGGCTAATGTAAGCCTACAAAGGAACTACAGCACGGTCACATGACTTCACGTCACCACCACTAAGCTAAAGGAGGCTAATGTTGGGCTATAAAGGAACTACAGCACGGTCACATGACTTCATGTCAACACCGCTAAGCTAAAGGCGGCTAATGTAAGCCTACAAAGGAACTACAGCACGGTCACATGACTTCACGTCACCACCACTAAGCTAAAGGAGGCTAATGTTGGGCTATAAAGGAACTACAGCACGGTCACATGACTTCACGTCACCACCGCTAAACTAAGGGTGGCTAATGTTGGGCATGATGGCGCTTAGTCGTCTCATTTAGACTCTTGTTAACAACCGCTGTCTTTTTAGTAGAACAAAACAGTACAATCCCTTCAGCTTGTGTTAACCACAGACCTTATTTCAGGCTCACAAACAAAAACACTTTCAGAAAACCATTGACCTCCAGGCGAGGGAAAAGGAAGTGATAAACTGCTGACTCGTGTGACAGTTTAGGACTCTTTGCTGCACCACTCTATCGCCTGAGTGTATCTGAATGCAGATATTTGATGTCGTCTTTACAAAAGGATCTGCGGTTGGGCCCCTATCGAGCCCCTGGACCCCCCTCGGTGCATTGTGAATGTTTCCTGTGGCCTCAAACTTCCCACTAGGTTCAGCTCATACAGCAGAGTACACATGGCTGCTCCATTATAAATCAACAGACCCAAAAGAACAACCAGCACTTAGTGATGGATAACTAACTGGCCCCAGGTCAGTCCCCTCTCTGGTGGACGATTTTATTTAGGAATCTGAGCAGATTTTAGAACACATTGAACCATTTTCTGCTACCGTATACTTCCACTCCATCACATTTCAGAGGCAAATGTGGTTCTTTGTACACACCATTACTGCATTTACATGAAACTATAAGATGTTTTAAATAGTAAAACATATATTTAAAGAAGTCCTTACTGTAAGTTAGAGTAGCAATACTTAAGAAACAGTACTATATTACTTCAGTAAAAGTACTGTTGCTGCATGTCTGTTGGATGTATAATAAATACACACAAGTGTTTGCTAAGTCATTTTTCATTTCAACTTCAGAGGTGAGAATGTGTCAGTACTGGTTTCCCTCCTTAAACATCCATGTCCAGTTTCACAGATAGCAGTCCAACCGGCAATAAATGTGAATGTACTATCCTCGAAACTATAAAGGATTTTTAAAAAGACTGAAAACCTGTTAAATCAATTCAGATCAAACATGAGAACGTTACTGTATTTACGGCCGCTGAAGAAAAACATCCCCAGCATTTCCTCATAAATCACACACACACACACACACACACACACACACACACACACACACACACACACACACACACACACACACACACACACACACACACACACACACACACACACACACACCACAACATGTGTTTTTGTTAAACAGACAACAGGTTCCAACAAGTGGAGCAAAGCAAACAAAGATAATGACCGGAGTGATCCGCCTAGTAAATACTCCGACAAGCCAAGTAAACTTTATTCTACCTTCAAAGCATTTTGCTGTTTGGCCAGCGCTGATTAACATTCCCCCCACATCGATCTTTTCACCTGCAGGGGAAAAATCTGATATTGATTTGGATCTTCCTGTTATGTAGCTGCATTGCTAACAGGGACATCCCTCACAGCAGGGGGCCACTCGGCAGAATTACTGTCTGTTTAAGAGAGTCGCTGATATCAATGCTATGACGCACACAATGAGGGCTTTCAGGATAATATATGGAGAGAGTGTGTGTGTGTGTGTGTGTGTGTGTGTGTGTGTGTGTGTGTGTGTGTGTGTGTGTGTGTGTGAGGGAGTTAAATACTGCACTTTGAGAGCTTTTACCTGTACATTTACCAGTGAAAATGAACTATTTTGATGTACTTTGTATTTAACTTGAGTTTTTTCCACTTTCTCCCAATTTAGAGGTAATTGTTGTTCTTTTTACTCCATTTCTTGTTTTTATTTGAAAGTTTTAGTTGTTTTGTATAATATCCAACACAACTAACAAAACATGTGTAAGGTAATACAGAACTATGAGGGAAAAATATCATTTTATTGATGCCTTGGTTAAACATGCAAGCTACTGAGCATTGTTGGAGTTTAAAATATAAGCTCTTCCTTTACCAGATTTAACATTGAAATACATTTTGTTTTAAAGGTATAAATACTTTTATTTAAATATCTTTTTATTCTTAAAAATGCCGACATCCAGAAGGTAGTATTATACGATGCACTTTATGTCAGTAACAGTACTCAACATTATACAACTAATTCACATTTAAACAGAATATATAACACAAATAGGACTACACCACACCCTAACTCAGGTCGTTAATGGGAGCAAGAACTGTAATAAATGGGTCGAGACAAAGCACCTATTTTAGCTTGTTCAGGGTGGTGATAGCAAAGGGAATAAAGTATTGTCTCAGACGTAAAGATAGAAGTGCATTTGGATTTGAGAAACAATTTGAATGCATGACGTTTCGTGGAGTATTTCTACTTTAAGTTAAGCAAAGGTTCTTCCTCCACTGTGCTGCAGGTTAAAGGAAATAGAGTGTGGAGGTGGGAGTCAAGGTAAGGGCCGGTCCTTTATGGAGCCCTGGTTGTCCACAAACAGCAGCT
Source organism: Eleginops maclovinus (assembly GCF_036324505.1). Classification (NCBI taxonomy): domain Eukaryota; kingdom Metazoa; phylum Chordata; class Actinopteri; order Perciformes; family Eleginopidae; genus Eleginops; species Eleginops maclovinus. The sequence goes on from NC_086355.1 coordinate 1,701,691, forward strand.
GGATCCCCCCCTCCCACTCCCATCTCATCCATGATGACCGGTGAACCCAAACCTGCTACGGTCCGTGTCTTTCCTGGATCCGATGTTTGCAATCATCCACTTAAACCTCGGCCGTATTACTGATATGAATACAAAATCAAATCCCCATTGACTCTCCATTTAAAGTGATCCTCAAAACAGATAAAGCTTTGGTACCAATCATTTAGCAAAAGATCTGATCTGCAGTGATTATGTTTGGGAGGAGAGTTGGATCACAACGCACCGTGTCCTTGCTGCTTTCATTGAGTGATTCATTCTGAATTACCCGTGAAATTACAGCTCCATTAGAGTAAACAACCTGATGACTGTTGTAGAGAAACTGCTGCAAGGCCAGGCTCCTTCCAGACAAAAAGTCATACTTTCCATTTGACGAGGTGAGGGTTTTTTGGAAAGCAAAGCCTTGTTATCGCTGTTAAAATATAATCAGACACTTTTGAGTTTCAGGAAGGTCTGGAACAAGAAGAAGGTATTAGAAGCGATCCAGGTTCTCATGTGTCGTCCTGGAGCTGTGGAAACGGTGGCTTCTCTAAGTGGATAAAGATAGGGTGAGAAGGCTCCGGTCAGAAACTCATATTAGCAATCACAACTTTCCCCATGTTTGTAGTCTTTGAGAAGTGCCTCTGTATTATGGTACAGGAGGGATATGATGGTAGAACACTTCCTGCTCAGACTTTTATGCAGGAATGACATAAATGACCAAGACCTCGTCTCTATTTAGCTCAGATTCAAAGAGGATGCTGCTAATAACGTGTGTTTAACATTCATTATCTGCTTTTTGCACGGCACACATGCAGTTTGCAATGATGAGGATGGCAGATTTACGTAGGTCCTTCCATTCAGATGTAAGCAGACCAGACTTGCTTCTAATTTCAAAATAAAGCTATCAAATTTGCAACTTCAAATGCTAAATGAATCGTAGCTTGCTAGCTTAAAAGCTAAGCTAAGCAACCAAGATGTTTCCAAGTTTTTTTTTCAACAGTCCTAAAAAAAAAAGTGTACGTCTTGTAAACGTTTCTTAAATATTCACTAAATGAGAACAGCTAAACGGCTAAAGCTAAAGCTGCATGCTCCAGCGAATGAGGGATCATGCTAAGGAGCATGTGGTGGACAAATGCTAAAAAAGGTTGTTAATAAAGATGAATAAAGATGGTCTAGCATTGTTTGTTCACTACATAATGTGTAAAGCAAGTCATTCAATAAAAGTATCAGTAACTTAGGAAGTATCAGTTAGCTAGTTAGCCAGAAATGCTAACAGTTGCATCTGAAGGTAAAGACAGACCCTTTCCTCAGTGTCATTCTCATTACTGCAGCCGGTGGAGAACCCAGAGATTGACAGCATATCATTTTTTGGCTGAACAATGGGAAAATGTAAATGATTCTCTTTAACGGTGGAACTCCTGCCACTCAGAAACTAATCAGAGAGCCAAAGCTGGAGGCCAGACGGAATTATAAAACAGCATGTAACTCCACGCATGTTAAGTGTGGAGACCTGTCTCTGCATGTGCATTTACTGCTCATTAAAACACATATCACATGTCATACAGGGCAAATCTAATTCTGCCTTGTTTTTGTAGCTCGAGCAAGGGGACCAGAACCTGCAAACAGATCCAGTCTGGGGTACGTGTGAATATTTGGGAGGTAAAACCACACAACTACAAAATAAATAAATATGTACAATGAATAATCCCCCCCGACATACCGCTGTCTCTCTGCCTCGAGCTGCAGGACTTTTGAGGAGCAGATTTAAAGCTTGAGGAGCGCAGATATTGGGATGTCTCTTTTTGAGCTATGGTGGGAAAGATGCCTCCCACACACACACACACACACACACACACACACACACACACACACACACACACACACACACACACACGGATGGACCACCGCAGAGGTCTGTCAGAGTGGAATGAACAGAATGTAAATAAGTTAATTGAAGTTAAGTACCGTAGTTAATCACACATCTGAGGTATTTCTACTTTATCCTTTCCTGACGACAGTTCAGTGGGAACTCCTGTGTTTTTATTCCACTTTGTTTTGGACATTAATAGTTCCTAATTCATGTGAAGGTTATTATTTAACCTACGATGTAACGATGATGTGATGAGGGCCAATCTAGAGCCAAATATACTCTGCTTTACTTTAATTGCTTTTTACTGATCATACTTTAGTTTCTCTCAGGGAAACAGTTTTAAAGCAGGACTAAGATATTACTTTTGCTTTAAGGAAATGATGATTGCTTCTTCCAAACCTGAGGTAGAGGGGAATTTACAGAATGTAAACACATTCATTTACATAATTACCGTAGCTTATTGCACTTTCTTTTGCAGTTTAATACAGTTTATACCTTCAGTTCTGACGGACATATGGTATTCTTCTCCACTATTGTTCAACAAATGTAGAAATGAGTTCCTTTGAAGATTTGTTTTGTACATATAACATACAAAATATGATATATAATCTAAAAAGGGCTATCCAAGTGCTTGATATCTACTTTAATTGTGATACTTAAAGTGTATTTTATCAACAAAACTTCTATAACTTTACCTCATTTGGGAAATAGGACTTTTGCTTTTTGGAGAAATTGTAAAGTGTTGAATTTCTTTTGCTACAGGAAAAGATCGGTGTTCCTCTTCTTTAAAAATAAGGATAAGTGGCTGTGAAATAATATCACATATGTCCGTCAACATGAAAGGTAATGACACTAATGGTGATAACAAGTCAAAGGTTAATGTAATTCATCCCCAAAGATTAATCTGTTCAAGCTTTCTGTTTTTTGGAGTGATTTTGGAGACTTTCCCCCTCCATTAATCCTGACAGTTTATAAAGCGAATGACTGATTATAAATAATACTCAAAAGATGAATCAACACTGGATGACTTCTCTGCTGACACACTGACGCAATGCCCGAAAGATCTCATTATGAAGACTTTAAAACCATATGCAAACATCTGACCCCCCCCCCCCCCCACTGCTGCAGCCATGTGTTGAGTAGGACAGAGTTTCTCAGTCCCCACGTTTTGTTCCGAGCAGTGGGGGGGGCATGTATAAATATCCCCTGCCCACCTCACTTATGGGTCTTTTGTTCCCACACATTAGCCGATACAGAGTGTGTGAGGAGCCGGTCTTCAGAGGGATCCTGGCTGTATCAACCAGCAGCTGAGCACACAGCTGTTCTGCAGAGACGTGACGGGGCTACCACTACGAGGAAAACAGCTCTTATGAAAAGTTCAGATGTACAGTCCTGCTGTCATGGAGCGTCAGTCTGTATAATGAGCCCCACACTAGATGAATCAAAGGGTTTTTCACCTTATTGTAACATGACATCTGAATGTATGGCATTTTGAGACACTTATCTAATGCATTTACAAAGCTGCTGTGCAGGACACATGTATTATATTGACATACTTCACACTTCCTTCCACACTTAAGGTATATTTAATATCCTGCTTTATATTTTGTTTTGACTTTGTGTACATTTTTATTCTGACATGTATATTTTCTACTTTTGTAATGCTATTTCATTTCTGTTGAGATTGACATTTGGAATTGTTTATTTCTTTGAATTTGAACTGTGTAATAAAGGATCAATAAAGTACTTATCTATCTTATCTATGTATCTATGAGCACTATCAGGTCCCGCAGTGGTGACCCTGTTCGCGATCTCCCACTCCTGTACAACTTAAAGACACTGGCTAGCATGTAGCATGTTTTCCCGTTAAAGTGAGAGGTGATTGCCCCGTCAGAAACTGAATGGAGCGCTAGCAATTAGCTAGATACTATCTCTGTAATTCTACAATGCAGACCCTTCATTACATATCCTCGCCTTCCATACTCCACGTTACATATTTTACGTATGTGCTAAAGACAAAACCGCACGACCAACATTTAACCGGGCCTTGCTCTTCCACAACGACAGCTAGCTCTAACAAGTTCACATTTGAGACTCAAACTAAAAACTAAATAAAGAGAACTTCTACAACGTGGTCACTGGCATTTCTGTCCGGAAAGACAGACGAGTTAGGACCATGCGATATATATTTTCAATAAGAAGGAAAAATGGAGTTGCACGTGAATGGAATACATTTGGGTGGCTACAGGGAAGGCTGACGTGTGATATGAAACACGGTCCAAAGGCAAGTCATTGTGGAACCTGAATTAAATGAATGTAAGCTACCTCCATCGGGTTCATATGGGTGTAAATCTGGCTCCCATTCCAGCCAGTGTCTCCCAAGGCATTGACCTCACTGATCCCACTGGTCTGTGGGGGCAAGTGGCCGTCATAGAGTCGACGCCACAGAAAAAACAGGTGCATCAAAGGATACCGGGGGGGCGGTGGGGGATGACAGGTACAGTAATTTTTTGAGCCATCATGACCCCCTCCCTTTCTTCTTCTCTCTAACCACATCATCAACCCCCCCACCAACCTCACCTCCCTCCATTGTTTCACCAGCTTTTAATAAACTAAAGGGCAGATTCCTGACTGGAGACCTGTCCTCCAGACACACACACACACACACACACACACACACACACACACACACACACACACACACACACACACACACCGTTTGGCATGCAGAGTGCCAAGCTCTTCCACTGCCTACTGACGCCAGCTCACACACACACACACACACACACACACACACACACACACACACACACACACACACACACACACACACACACACACACACACACACTTACTCCATCACACACACTTACCCTCCCCACGCGCCAGCCTCCTAAAAGCTAAGCTCCTCACTAAATATATCCCCCCCCAGTAAAGATAAGACAAACAGTGTGGATTTGAGAGCAGTTTGCAGCCAATGAGAGGCCGCCGTGTGAGCTGCAGTTAAGCTCGCTTTAGCTTTACAATTTCAGATTCTCAGAAGCAGACGGAGACAGAGAGGACATCTAGCGTGTGTCCGAATATTCTCAGAACATAAAGACTAATCTAGCTGCACCTCGAATCCCAGATCACCTTCCTCTGTTCCCGTCGAAAATAAAGTAAAAATCAAAGCCTCAGCGGCCGAGTTTTATTCCTCTGATTTCCCCCCGCTACAAACCGTTTGTCAGGAGTGAATTCCTGCGGCGGTGAGACGATGTGCACCGTCCATCGAAGCCTCAACGCCGTCCAAATAAACACACTCACAATGGGCCCTGTGTGTGTGTGTGTGTGTGTGTGTGTGTGTGTGTGCATGTGTGAGAGTATGAAACATGAGAGAGCAGCACTGTCTCTCCACACCTGGACGAGTGTGCAAGGTTTCAAACACACCTCCTACTCCTCTTCCTCGCCTTCCTGCCTCTAAAGGTGACTCTCGGTTTGCATTCTGATATTATCCTTTACAAGCTACCCTGAAGTACAAGATCTGAGTACTTCCACTTTTACTCAAGTACAAGATCTGAGTACTTCCACTTTTACTCAAGTACAAGATCTGAGTACTTCTACTTTACTCAAGTACAAGATCTGAGTACTTCCACTTTTACTCAAGTACAAGCTCAGCAAATTTCGAAGACTCTAAGCTCCACTGTTCTGAAGGTGCATCCTAAATGTTAGAGGACACATTTCTGATCCTAAATCTCTTGGTTTCCTCTCTTCTGAGGTCACATGGTTCGGTTGTCTGGCCTAACACACTTCAGTTTGAGGATGAGGTGATCCAAAAGGCGTGTCATCAGGGTACATTACTTTATATTTTGATACTTCAATTAGATCGATAAAAGTAAAAGGTAACCCTCCCAGCCCTGGAGAAGGAGAGGCAGTGTGAGACTCAGAGAGGGGAGAAGGTGTTTGGATGAAGGATGAGGCGACTACAAAAGGATAATGAGAGAGGGAGAAACCAGACGAGCATGAGACAGGAGGAGGACGCCATAAATAGGAGAAACAGAATGAAACTGAGATGTGTGAGAGGCTGAGGAAGGAGGCTGGAGGAGGTGAGAGTGACAGAGAGTCTGACACCAGAGGGGGAGAACAGAGAGGAAGACATGGAGACGGTGTGATGCTAACAACCCCCCCCCCCAACACACACACACACACACACACACACACACACACACCCCCGACAACAGATGAGAAACAGTTTGTGCAGTGACTCAAAATACCAGGAGTAACGGATAATGTAAGAAATAATCAACCGGGAGACGACCCAATGCCACGTAATCACAGACTGACCGGAAGTTCTGTTTTGCTTTGAGGCGACCAATAGGAAGAGGGGATCGCAGGATAAAGGACTATTGAACTGAAGAATCGACCTCTTTTTTCCGCTGACCGCCAGACAGATAACTGCGTTGAGTTTCGACTCTTACGTGGCCTGTGGAAGCGTGTCCCGAACCATTGAGCCACAGCTGTGAAACTTCTGTAAAACCTACTGCCGCATGATTTTATTAAACCCTCCTTTTAGATCTTACAAGAGGAGCTTCACTTTGTTGGCTTCTGAACCAACTCCTGGACTTCGAATGAAAGAACACCTCTATCATCAGGATACACAGAAAAACTACTTAAATACTAACAGTACTACAATCAGAGGGTAGAAGTACTCAGATCTTGTACTTGAGTAAAGTAGAAGTACTCAGGTCTTGTACTTGAGTAAAGTAGAAGTACTCAGGTCTTGTACTTGAGTAAAGTAGTAGTACTCAGATCTTGTACTTGAGTAAAGTAGAAGTACTCAGGTCTTGTACTTGAGTAAAGTAGAAGTACTCAGATCTTGTACTTGAGTAAAGTAGAAGTACTCAGGTCTTGTACTTGAGTAAAGTAGAAGTACTCAGGTCTTGTACTTGAGTAAAGTAGAAGTACTCAGATCTTGTACTTGAGTTAAAGTAGAAGTACTCAGATCTTGTACTTGAGTAAAGTAGAAGTACTCAGATCTTGTACTTGAGTAAAGTAGAAGTACTCAGATCTTGTACTTGAGTTAAAGTAGAAGTACTCAGGTCTTGTACTTGAGTAAAGTAGAAGTACCAGAGTGTAGGAATACTCTGTCACAGTAAAAGTATTCTAAATGTTCCTCCAGTGAAAGTAGAAAGTACTCTCCTCTAAATGTACTTAAAGTAGCGACAGTAAAAGTAGTCATTGTCTGATTGGTCCATTTCAGAATAATATCTCTGATATGTTTTATAATGATTGATCATTAAAGTGTTCTCAGAGCTGGTAAAGGTGCAGCTAGTTCTAATGGCTTTGTATACTGCAGGGTAGCTGCTGGATTTACTGCAGGTGAACTACAGTCTGATTTAAGGGAGATTATATTTACCATCATTAATCCTAATCTGCCTAGCAACTAAAGGGATTAAATACATGCAGTGGAGTAGAAGTACTGAGTAGCAAATTAAACTAGATCTCTGTTATAGAGTTTTTCTGTTCCCTGATAATCCGTTACTCCGACACCTGTTATTTTAGACATTTCACAAACTGTTCCTCATCTGTCCCCCCCCCCCCCCCCCCCCTCTCATTAGTCACCTCATTGTTCATTTAAACACCTTCTCCCCTCTCTGTTTCTCACACTCCTGCTCGGTGATGGAAGTGGTAGCTCGTGTCTGCTCCTCCTACCTACCACAGAGTCCATTATATCTGTCATCGTCTCCCAGCAGCCTCGGGCTCCAGCCGAGCGAAGCCAGGTCAATCACACACATAAACGCACGCACCTGTAGAACACATACGAGATATTCCTCTAAACCTCACGATCCTCCTCTCTTGTCAGTGCCTGATTAGTAAATCCAGCGCCGCCAACACAAACATGTTTCCTCCTATTACACGTCGTGTCACACTGCTTTCCTAATCACAACCACTTGCAATTCCTGGAGCGAGCGGAGCAGAAAATACCTGCAATAAAAGAGGAATGTGCACCTGAGCTGAGGGATGTGCAACAGGGGACAAAGTTAGCTCACACTCTGGCCATGTTTCAGCTGCGTACAAATGCAGAAATGTAAATCAAACATGCATCCACCCTACTGTGCTGAATTCCTCTCTGAAATAACCTTAAGGACAGACTACAGTTTCAGCATTTAGGCTTAAAGAGTCACAGGATTTCTCCGTCACATGCACAGGAGATACAGCGTTGTTTCGGGTAAGAAAGCCTCCAACAAATGCAACATATGATATACTTAAGGGTAGGTAAAAGACATAAAATAGTGCAATAAAACAGCACATGTTGCATGGATAATACTGGAGTACATTGGGTGTTAAAACACATGTGTGCTGATGCTGATTTGTCTTACCTTCGTCCTCCAGGCAGCAGAAAGGCAGCAGATGTATCCAGAGAGAGCCTGCACGCAACAATCTTCAAACTATTGTTTCCCAGCCAGCTCCTCTCCTGTGTCTACCTCACACACACACACACACACACACACACACACACACACACACACACACACACACACACACACACACACACACACATACACACAGATTGTCTGAGTGCTATTCTCTCCTCCCTCTCTCTCTCTCTTGCTCTCTCTCTCACCTCCTCCTCCTCCCTCTCTCTCTCTGAGTGAAATCACCATAAAGAGGGAGCAGCCTGGATGCTCTGCCTGTGAGGACGCTTTGTCACATGTGGATCGTGACACAGCCATAATATATCATACGCCCTTTCTCTGTCTCCCTGTTCCCCCCCCCCCCCCCCACACACACACACACACACACAGCTGACCCACGACACGCTCCGCGGCGGCAAATGGGAATTCCAGCCCCTGCACGGCTCTGCTCGGCCCATCAGCAGAGGGCTGACCAAAAGCTGCAGCCAGTTTTACGAGGTCAGGGTTATAAAACTGTTAGCAGATTTAGTTTATTTAAAAACAAAAGGCCCCCCCGGTGGCCTTTTCCTCTTCACGCGCTCTCTCTCTCCTACCAGGACATTGGGGGGGGGGGGGGAGTACTCAGGTTTACACCTAGAAACACATAAAAGTGGCAGAACTAAAGAGTTTAAATACAACAACATCTCCTGCATTCAACCCTGACTTTAGCTAAAGTACAAAAGGTTAAGAACAACCTCAAAAACGGGCCTTTTCACTCTTGATTTTTAATTGCTGAACCTCTACCACCGGACCCTTCCTCTCCCTCTATCACTTTCTGTAAGATTAGTTTAATTTGTGTCGATTTTGTTGCTGTTTTCTTTATTTGCTTGTAATGCAAATGAGCTGAGTAAAACAGTGTGGGCCTCACAAGAGGGTAAAACAAGCACTTGCGTGCATATGGTTTGTGAGTGTGTATATGTGTGTGTGTGTGTGTGTGTGTGTGTGTGTGTGTGTGTGTGTGTGAGTGTGTGAGTGTGCGTGTGCGTGTGTGTGTGTGTGTGTGTGTGTGTGCCAAAAGCCAGTTTGTCTTTTGTGTGTCTCTACTTTAAAGAGTCCTCTCCTGCTGATGTTCAGGTGTATATCAGTATGTAGTGTCTCTACTTTAAAGAGTCCTCTCCTGCTGATGATCAGGTGTATATCAGTATGTAGTCTCTACTTTAAAGAGTCCTCTCCTGCTGATGTTCAGGTGTATATCAGTATGTAGAGTCTCTACTTTAAAGAGTCCTCTCCTGCTGATGTTCAGGTGTATATCAGTATGTAGTGTCTCTACTTTAAAGAGTCCTCTCCTGCTGATGTTCAGGTGTATATCAGTATGTAGTGTCTCTACTTTAAAGAGTCCTCTCCTGCTGATGTTCAGGTGTATATCAGTATGTAGTGTCTCTACTTTAAAGAGTCCTCTCCTGCTGATGTTCAGGTGTATATCAGTATGTAGTGTCTCTACTTTAAAGAGTCCTCTCCTGCTGATGTTCAGGTGTATATCAGTATGTAGTGTCTCTACTTTAAAGAGTCCTCTCCTGCTGATGTTCAGGTGTATATCAGTATGTAGTGTCTCTACTTTAAAGAGTCCTCTCCTGCAGATGTTCAGGTGTATATCAGTATGTAGAGTCTCTACTTTAAAGAGTCCTCTCCTGCTGATGTTCAGGTGTATATCAGTATGTAGTGTCTCTACTTTAAAGAGTCCTCTCCTGCTGATGTTCAGATTTTAGCCTTTGCTGACCCTTGACATGTACTTAAACCTACACACTACAAGAAAAGGTTAACAGGGCCTTTTTAAAGTACCTCAAAATTGTAATACTTCACTACCTCACTAGTCCAGCACTAGTGAGGGGGAGGGAGTGAGGAATAAATAACTCACCCCCGTTATCTTCCTCTTCAGTACACGCAGAGGAGATTGTGACGCTTAGAAATCCTCCTCCTGAAAGTAAGAGTTATGAATGTTTTATCACCAGAGAAATAAGCTGCACTGTTCATCTTCACTCAGCAATGGAAGTCATTTCTCTGAAACACTTCACATAAATCTGAGGCAAACAGAAAGCATTCATCACTCAGAATAAACCGAATCCAGCGGGTCTTCATTTTTTGGATTATCCGCCATCATCTGTAAACACTCAAGATGTTGCCTGTTTGGAAACGATGAAAACAACAATAAGCAGAGGGAAGCGTAACGACCTCATCCGCCTCACGTGGCTCAACCTGGAGATAAAAACCGGCCGTTAACTTTAATGAATGGAAAGATATTAATGAGGGAGGCATCGCACGAGAGATAAACCACATCTGCTGCCAACGCAGCGATGTCTCACGACGGATGCTTTGCTTTTCTTTCTGCATCTCAAGGTTCATTTTGATGGTTTTAAAAGATAACTTGTGGTCATACGAGGTTCTATCCTGGGCCAAAATACCCTGATTTCTCCTGATGGCACGGCCAACGGTGCGGGAATGTTTAAAGGGGTCGTGAAGACTGGATAAAGCTCTTTAAATACAGTCTGTTAAATCCAAAACTGACACTGACGGCAAAGGTAATATCCTCTCTTCGAGGTGTGGAACCATTACAGAGATAAAGAAAAACCCACAGACATACAAATAAGAGGCGGGGGAATAAGAGGCTACTGTCTACAGTGTAGAGATACTATGTTCAGGGAAAGCCTGGCATTCAAAGACGAATAGTGTGAACGTCTGAGCATCAAAATATAAAAAAATACCAGGAACAAAAACTCCACATTATGCAGAATAAATGTGTATATGATGTGGTTCCATTATTATTAATGATGTGTTATTGTGTACAACATTTCAATGTGGTTGAGGTTTATAATTGTATTAGATTAGATGTAATACATTGAAGAAGAAGATCCTGTTTTTGTGACGTAGCATCAAATCCAAATACTCAAATAAAAGGATTTAAAATTGTACTTAAGGAAGTACATGAGTACATGCTTTCCACCAGTTCAAATAAGTATCATTGTGTTGTACTGAAGTAGTGAGGATGCATATTTTAAAGATGACTCTCACAGAATGGGGGAGGGGAACAATAGCAGGAAATACATTAAAAAATATCAGATTTAAAAAAGAAAAAGGCAGACAAACTGTGGGAAGGGCAACGGCAAAGTAGGCGACACACACACACACACACACACACACACACACACACACACACACACACACACACACACACACACACACACACACACACACACACACACACACACACACACACACACACTCTGTGCTGGTATGCAGAGTGAAAACTCTCGGGGGAAATAAGGGGAGCAAGCAGCATACTAAGTAGGGCTTAGAGGGTCAAAAGTTTAAGAATCACAATTACCTGAAAGACCTCGGCTGACCCCCAAATTTCTCACCTTCTGTTCCCTTTAAACACACACACACACCCCCACACACACACACACACACACACACACACACACACACACACACACACACACACACACACCTTCGACAGAGGCGATTGACAGCCGGCAGCAGCAGAGGGTGAAAGCGTATCCACCACCAACAGGCTCCCACAGAGAGAGAGTTTGTGTTCTGAATGATCCCCGCGGAGAACCGTGTCAGATCTAAAAGCCATAACTCACCTGGACGCATCGGGGGAATAAGTACTAATACCACACCGTAACAATACTCACGAATGGTACTTGAGTAGCGGTATATGATAAGGAAAATGTACTGAAATATTTGGAGTAAAATAACTGCAAAATATTTTAAGCCAAAGCAGGAAAATCTTCACATTTAAGAAGCTGTGAAAGATTTCAAAACAATTAATTAATTAGCCAATTAATTTCCTGTTAACCCACTCATGGTTTAGTTAAATATAGTGTCTGATGGTTTAATCTGTACCAATTAACAATGTTTTTAAGTTTTTCTTAGGCCTTGAGAGTTAAACTCTGAGTTTCTAAGTGAAATAAATCTCGGAGTAAAAAGTACAACATTTCCCTCCAGATGTATTAAAGTAGAGGTATTACATTGCATGACGTTTTTATCAAATTGTAGTACATTAAGAGACAACAAGAACAGTGCTGACATGCCAATTAACTTCCAGTTAACCCACTAAGGATATAGTTACTTAAATATAATGTTGGATGGTTTAATCCGTACCAAATAATACTTAGTAAATGTTCAGGTGTTGTGTGTCAAAATCAGAATCTATAAACTAAATAAATATGTAAAATAAATGTAGTGTTGAAAAGGTACTACATTATCCTTAATCTATAGCAAATACTAATATTTAAAAGGTTTCCCCAGGTGTTGTAGCTCAAAATGTGTAAAGTAACTGCTGAATAAATATGTAAAATGAATGCAGTGAGTAAGAAGTAGACCCTGTGCCTCTGAAGTTAGTAGAGGTATTACTTTGCATTACGTGATGCTTTTTTCCAAATCGAGTACGATAGTCACAAACTAAGGACCACAATAACTGCTTATATATTTGATTCAAACGACATCATTGTAAGAGCAGCTGCAGAGTTAGAATCGGTGTTGAGTAGTAAATGAAAATACTCGGTAAATGTGTACTTTAATACAGTACTTGAGTAAAAGTACTCAGTTACTTCCCACCTCTGCCTGGCTGGACCCGGCCGCCTCTGCTTGGCTTCCCTCAGCTTGTGTCCACAGGAGGGGTGGTGACAGGGAGTCAATGGCTGCAGATAATGTATCATAATATCACATTAAGGGAACGCTCAGCGAAGCCAAATGTGAATCCCATCTGCAGAAGGGGAGCGGGGGTGGGGGGCTGGGGGGGTGCAGCCAGCATGCAGAAGATAAATGGAGCAAAAGGAGGGAATTCGGTCGGATGACTTACCGCCGCTAAAGCTGCTTTCTGACAACTTGTTAAAACGCTCTCACCGTGTGCAGCAAAAAGGACTCCGGGTGACAGCTGTTGAGAGGGGGTTTAGGGTTATTATGAACCCTTTACCCCCCGACACTGTTTATCTAGATTTCACCCTGGATATAAGTCCACTTTAGTGATGTGTCACCGCCTGGTTAGCATTTTGGGGAAGAGCCTGAGGCTGCACACACTGGTGATTAGGCTGCAGGTCAGGTTGCACCCTTGTTTTATCAGCAAGTATTCGGTTCAAGTAGTAGTACCACAGCGTAGAAGTACTCTGGTACAGGTAAGAGTCCTCTTCCTGCACACAGCCCATTTCAAGAATAGTTTGATTATTGAATCATAATTCCAAATGCATTGATGTGTTCATCGTGCAGCTGGTAAAGGTGGAGCTTATCTTTTTACTATATATTTGATGGTGCCGTGTAGCTTGAAAATATTCACAAAGTGACATAAAGTTGTGACCTATAATAATTCATGATCAACTACAATTGGACTAATGGCCAATGCAGGATTCACTTGCTCCTTGGATATTCCCATTTTTGGACGTTTATTCGACTCTAATGAGCGTTAAATCCAAACGTAGAAACAACATGGCCGCTGCGAAGAGAGCAAAGAGTTTAAAGCATGAGTCACTACTAGATATTCCTGTGAATGCTCCTTATTGGGAACTGTTTGCTACGATTCTGACACCACACTTTACAACACAAACCCATTGACTCCATATCAGGGGTGTCCAAACTACGCCCCGGGGACCATAATGGAATCTGGCCCACATGAGATATACATGTAAACATATAGTACTCAGTAGTATTCATGTCTTAATGAGCCCTCTTTTCAGATAAATTCAGTCAATAAAGTTGAAAACATTTCCTAACAAATCCCAATAACTCATTCACAGAACAAGCCTGAAATAGACCCTTCATATTTCCCCTTATCATCAGCAGTCTGAGGCTTCTGTTTGAAGGAAGGAGCAGCCAACAGAATAAATGAACCCGTATGGAGAGCTGGGATGTAGGTTGTAAAGCATATTCAAGCATCATTTACCTACATTTGACTGATTTCTGATCACTTATAACTTAACATATGAAGCAATAGGGCCCAGACCTTCCTATATGTATGTTCTTCTGTATGTTTGGACACCCCATATGTGAACAGAAGTAAAAAAGTACTCAGGTATCATGCCCTGTAATTCAAATCCAGTCCAAGATGTAATGGTTCTCCCCTGGGCTCGTCCTGGCTGAACCGTTCCACCAAGTTTCATGAAACTATGGAACAAATGTATCTGAAACCACAATGTGATGGAAAAGTGAAATACTATTATTCATATATCTGCCCGGTAACTCGAATCTGCTCACAAATGAAATGGGTTCTTTCTTGGACAATGCTTCAACTTTCCCTCAACTTTTATGAAAATCTGACAAATACTTTTCCTGCTACGGACGGACAAACCAAATGGGAAACACAACCTCCTCTTTGGCAAATGATTTGTAGAAAGAGTTTAGTTTTATTGTTTTCTCAGATAAATGCAGAGGAGGAAAAATACATTTGACTCTGAATTGTAGCGGGTTAGAAGTATTAAGGGTCAGGAAATGAAATACTTTAAAGAAATTGATTAAAAGTACTTATTACACAGCTTAGATGAATACTCAATTCTGATTGGTCAGATTGGACATTTCAGAGGTGGTTATTACTCGATAGCACACCGCTGCTATGGAGGATCAAGGGAGAGAAAGGAAATTAGGTTAGAAGACCTCAGATGAATCAACAGAAGAAGACAGACAGGAAGATAACACTTAAGGGAACAGCAGGAGAAGACAGACAGGAAGTAAACACTAAAGGGAACAGCAGAAGAAGACAGACAGGAAGTCAACACTAAAGGGAACAGCAGGAGAAGACAGACAGGAAGTAAACACTAAAGGGAACAGCAGAAGAAGACAGACAGGAAGTAAACACTAAAGGGAACAGCAGAAGAAGACAGACAGGAAGTAAACACTAAAGGGAACAGCAGAAGAAGACAGACAGGAAGTAAACGCTAAAGGGAACAGCAGAAGAAGACAGACAGGAAGTAAACACTAAAGGGAACAGCAGAAGAAGACAGACAGGAAGTAAACACTAAAGGGAACAGCAGAAGAAGACAGACAGGAAGTAAACACTAAAGGGAACACAGTAGGGGATCTGGCAGTGTTTGAAGACTTGTTGATGGACAGTTACAGAAAACATCACTCAGAGCTGTCCACCTCCAGTGGGACGTGGAAGTCTTCGGCCTCTGTCAGGTCCCACCTCGGCTTCAGGTGGTGCCTCACGATGTCCCCAGGAGCCCCAGTAGACGAGGTGTGACGGACCTGACAGGACAGGAGTTGTCCCTCATCAGAGGGGGATTAGCGGGGCAGGTCAGCGCTCAATAACACATAGACTGCCTGTGGGCTCGCTGTCAGCTTCACCTTCGTCACGTTAGACAAGAATTCAGGCTGATGATGATGATGGTAAAACTCTGGTCCTCTACCTGGAGAGTTTAATATCAACTGTGCACTTTGTGTCGTTGCATAAAGAGTATTTTAAGGTGGTTAGTATTATCTGTTTGGGGCACAATTGTCCTGGAAAATAAGTAAATTATTCATATTTCCATTAGAATTGTTCAATTTAAATGACTGCATAAGAAACTGAGTCTTAAAGCAGGATGTGGATTTCCAATCATTTTAAAGCTGAGGTTTGGTAGCCCAGTGAAACGGTAAGTGAGCCTTGTTTGGAGCTGTTTTTGTAATTTCATTAAATTGGCGCCAAGGCTGTCATCCTAACCCATAATTCCAACGAAATACAAACTGAATGTAATATTCTGAAACTGTATTTGACCCTGGCTTAAAAAACCCAACTTTCTAAATACCTCAAGACAAGTTCAGTTCTTGAAAATAAGTTTCAGTGAATGAAACGATTTGAAAACTATGAGACGTTTTCTTGTTTCTGCCACTTTAAATCCAAATAATCCAATTAATTAAAAGATACATGGATCAGATTTCTGTGGTTCTGCACTCAATTGCTTTTCCTGGACGAAATATAGTATATATAGTATAAAGAGAGTTGAATTTCAGTCGAGATCAAATACAGTTTCATTATATATCATTCAGTTTTAAGTTTATTGGAATCCAGTTCAAATCGCAAAAAGAATTCATCTTTTTAAGCAATTATTCAAAAACAAATAATTTTGTTTCTATAGTCGCTCATATTTCCAGACTGACTAATGGAGCACAGACTTGTTCGGTCTTCATTCGGATGATTGATTTCCAGCTTTATTTTAAGCTACGTGAAAAAATGTAAAAAGGGCTATAATTTGGGGAGATTTATGTGGAACGGTGTGCAACAGAAAAACAGGTGTGTGTGTGTGTGTGTGTGTGTGTGTGTGTGTGTGTGTGTGTGTGTGTGTGTGTGTGTGTGTGTGTGTGTGTGTGTGTCTGTGTGTGAGCCAAAAATCGAAGCAAAAAAAATCATTCCCATAGTTGTAATTTACCGTCGGTGTAGAATAACCTTTTCTTTTCCCGCTCAGGTAGAGTAATGTCTGAGCGGCTGCCAAAGACAACCGATGTTTGATGAGTGTACCAGGTCTGGTTCTTGAGTTCAGTGGGAAACACAGAGCAAGTGGTCAGAATCAAGGGATTATGTCTCGTACTGGAATAAAACACTGCTATCAAAGAGAAACGGCCTCTCAGACGGCCACAGCGAGGGCGGACCACAGTGTTCATAATGGTCTTAACACTCGTTTACACACACACACACACACACACACACACACACCCACACACACACACGATGTGCATGATATGAAGGAGAACAGCAGCCATTCGTGGGATAAAAAGGGAGAAAGTGAGACAGAGATAGAGGGAGATATGTAATAATGAAAGAGGGGCTAAGTGTTTCCCCATGCTCACCTGGGGCGGTGGCTGACCCTGTAAGCCTGAGCCCTCTCTCTCTCTCTCTCTCTCTCGCTGTGTGCCAATGCCCATAGGCACTGAGGAATCACTGGAATGAGGCACGTCTGTTAAAGTCTCTGTGTCTGCAGAAGTGCCGTCACAAAGGGCCTCCAGTTTGATGGAGAACACTTAACTCCAGCTTTGCTCCGACAGGATTCGACTGACTTCTTTCTGATCCGACGCCAACAGGTAGCTAGACGCTGATTAAAGTCGAGATGGTATTTAAGAATCACTGACGGGGTCTGGTTGTGTCTCAGTGTAATGGTGAAGGAACAATCTGTCACCAAAGCAACCCACTCTACTGTCCCTCTACGTCACGGGTGAACACATCTGCTGCATAACACTGTCTTGCCGTGTAGGAGACGCTGCAATGACACGTCAGGAATCCCTCCAAAGGGGGCCCCATGATGCTAGCGCGCTGTCAAGGTCTCTTTGGGGGCCTCAGAGTGTCTTGAAACGCCCCTGGGTCAGGGTTAGGGTTAGGGCTAACTCAATTAGCTTCAATACCACCCTCAGCTGTACTTTGTGTTTAATGCCAGATATTAGCATGCTAAACTAACAGTGTACCTGCTGCACATCAACATGGTGTTGGCATATGAGCATGTTGCTGTTAGCATTCATTGCGGTGCTTCAGAGAATGTGCGTCTGGTTATGACTACTCAAACGGTTCAGTTTAGATTGGGGGAACATATTGAATATACATGAGTTGGGATTTTAAAGCCAAATCAAAACCTGAGATGTTCACCGTGACATCACCTGACAGAAGCTCATTCAGAGGGAACCGAGAGGCCAGAGAATCGCTGCTTTGGGAGAACGGTTCTGTGAAAACCATCTGAACGCAGGTGCTCTGTGAGTGTGTGTGTGTGTGTGTGTGTGTGTGTGTGCTTCCAGGGTTAGGATTTGTTGTCCTAAGAAGAGAAAGGCACGCAGCCAGTAAACAGAAACTTCCCCCCCTCTCGTTCTCAGATATCTGTTTGGACTTCACAGATTGGCCATTACTCCAGCAGCCTCGTATCAAGTGTGCACAAACAATCACACACACACACACACACACACACACACACACACACACACACACACACACACACACACACACACACACACACACACACACACACACACACACACACACACACACACACACTCAGATCCTCCTCACCCCAGAGAGTTCCTGACTCTCCTGTATATCAGTTTTTACAGTGCAGCGGTGGAGCTGAGCAGGAGAGCAGTAAAGCGGAGAGACGGGAAAAGAGAAGCACAGTCTTGAACAAAACAAGCCTCCGTGTTCTGTTTCTGCATAGAGAAAACAGAGGAACAGCTGAGAGAATTCTGAGGAACAACAAGAAAACATCGCAGGCTGAGAGCAGACAGGGACGGGGTTTCATGAAGGTTTTCTCCCCGTTAGTCCACGTGCTGTTTGAGTTTCTGAGACATATTTCAATCAAATCCAGTAAATGCAATGAAACTAAAATGAACCAGTATTAGACATAGACGTTTGACATGCAGCAGATCACAATAAACAACAACACATTTCGTCAGTCAGTTAAGTGTCTAAACTGTTGGTTTATTTTTATGATGACTGAATGTCTTTGCTAGACAAAAACAAAAAGCACCAAAACAAATGTAAGGGAGGCATCAGATAGATAGATAGATGCTGGGATGAAAACAGCAAATAACAACACAGCTAACTTTACTGCTTCTTCTGACCTTGATTTTCTTAACAGCATACCAGATCAATTTCTTTACCTTTCACAATAAAAACGTGACACCGAAGTGTCTTAAAACGGAATATATATTAAAGCATGGAGATGTTCTTCTGCCACAGCGCTCCATTGTTATCCACAGGTGTGTGTTGCACTTGTAATGAGTTTTCAGTTTTTCCAGTGCATCAAATTCCTGATAGATATATTTAAAAGGATGCTCTCCATCCAGAACATTCAGAGACACATGATGACGATGCAAACTCCTTCAGCTTGGTGTTGCTGCGCCTCAGAGCATGACAGGGCACAACAATATGTGGCTTTCAAAGAGACATATAGGAGGAAGAAGCTCCAACGTTCCTCCCTTACTGTCCTCCCTCTCTCACATCGTGCTTCACAAGGCAAAAGAAGCCAGATCCCGTTTACAGGAAGCTCCCGGCGACCGCACTGACGTCACCCTTTGTGTTTCGGCACTGTGCGACCGGGGGAAGCTAATATTTTAGTACGTGTGAAATCACAGACACATTCTCAGAGAGGACCTGATAATTCCTACGCTGATGTAATGCTCCGTTTCTGTCCTCAGCGTGGAGGGGGAGAGAGAGAGTGTGTGTGTGTGTGTGTGTGTGTGTGTGTGTGTGTGTTACATACAGGGGATTGGGTGGTTGATTACCTAATGGTTGACTCAATCCGCAACGCAGGCTCTGATTACAGTGGCGCCTAAACAACCTGAACAACCTGTGCCTTTTTACAGTCACACACACAGAGCGCTTTCTGCAGCCTGGGGGGGGCTTTGGGAAATTGTTTTTATAGAGAGTGAAGCGTTTTGTGCTCTGCTATTGCGTTACTCAGCGGCCAGCGCTTTTGCAACAGCACCTTGAAGGCCTTGATCAAGTTCAAGAGGAGAAAAGCAGCTCTCCTTTGTCAAATCAAATCCATTCAAAGACGTTTCTTTCCAAAGTAAATGAAAAAAATGTCTTTGTTATTCTGAGGTTTAGCCACAACAGAGCCTTTCTTTAAAGCCTTGCACGCTTCCTAGGGGCTTACGATACCTGCAGCTATAAGGCTTTGCCAACCATAGTTATCATGATCCAAAGAGAGATTTAGGGGACTTTTTATGGGTTTCAGCTCAATTTTTAACTATGAAGGTAGCATGTTTTACATTAGCAGCTGTATACCAACAACTACAGTTAGGTCCTCTGTCATTTTGAGCCCTAAAAAGAGCTGTAACATCGAGTGAAAAATAACTATTTTGGTAATTTATGAATCATTTTTCATGCAAAAATGACAGAAAACGCTGATTCCAGCTTCTCAAATGTGGACATTTCCTGTTGTTTTGTTTTCATTATCATATAAAAGAGAACATCTTTTGTTTTGTACTCGCTAAACCTTTTAAAGACATCTGGACTCAAAGGAACTGAAATCTTCATGAATTAATAAAGAAAATATTTGGCCGATTCATGAATATTTAATATAATTCTTAGTTGCAGCCCTAACACCGCCACACACACACACACACACACACACCCTCTGCACAGTTTACTCCTGCGAGCCTCTCTTTACGTTTTCATCCAGGGAATAAATCCCATACCTGTCATCAACAATAAACCTCTGATACTGCAATAAGCTGCAGCAAATCTCAAGCAGGTGCAGACGACTGATAACGGGAAACCAAAAGGACAAAAAGGAAATCTATCTTTGTTTTTTTGCAGGACTGTAGGTATTGGCTTCTGTCTTGTTAAACAGCATTAAGCACACAGGATTTAATCCAAGCACAACTGTTATGACGTTAGAAAAGGGTTGAAGAAAACCCCAGAGCTGAAATATGGTTCTGCTTTAACGCCTCGTGTCTTTCTCTTATGTCTCCGAGGAATTTACACCGGCTTGTGTAAACGCTCGAGCACACACACGAGACATCAAAAAGCTTCTGCAGTCTCAGAACTTTTCCCCTAAAGCATCAGTTTGCCAGTTAAAGGCCCGTGTCCACCGTCACTGAGGTCACTGTAGAGGTTGCATGAAGAGCTTGTTTTTAGCCGTCTCTGTCCGACGAAAAGTATCAAAAACAAAGAGTGGAAAGTATTTTGTTTTGAAAAGTGCTCACCCCCTGTCTGTTGTTACTTCCTGTTTGGTTACCTGATTGTGTTCACCTGCTGATTGTCTTCCCTCTTCCATGTAAATTCTGGTCAGCTGTCGAATTATTGATGTTTTTTGTGAAAGAATGTACATTTTTGCCCGACCTTTTGCTCTGTTTAGTCCTGGACAACTTGCAAATAAGGGATTTGTCCTACAAGTGGTGTGTCCTACACTTGGTCTTCCTACTGCTCTCAAGCCTTGACAATAAAGGCTGTTATTTGGAAGACATCGGTCCGGTGGAGACAGGATGCTGTCAGTGAATGTTACTTCCTCCTCCCTCGCTATGTGGCTGTCAACCCTAGTATGGACAAGCTCATTCATACAAGTGACAGCGATAACCTTCAGGGTGGTGCTTATCGTGAAAAAACTACGTCCAAAAAATGTAAAGAAGCACAAACAGATGATGAAATCCATGCTAGTTTGTCATAGAATAAAAAAGAGTGTTGTAGGTCTGTAGGTCTGCGTTGTAGGTCTGCCAGAAAAAGGCGCTACGTGGACACAGGCCTTAATTGTGTTAGCGTACTCGTTAGCATACCCTTACCGCTACTCATTCATGAAAACATAACAAACTTCCCTCCTGTAGTTTTACTCATGGACACACACTGGAAACACAGACGCAGGTCAGCTGATGTACCACGCTGTTTAATAGAAGCTGTAGTGTGTGTGTGTTCCACCTTGCGTTTACGAGGCGGCGGTGGTTGTCTCTGCGTTGTTGATGGTGCAGCCGAACACCTCGTTCAGAAGAGAGGAGTAGTGGACGTTCTTCACTGCAGCCCCTTCGGCCTCAGACCTCACGTTAAACTCAAACTGGGAAAAGAAGGGAAATGCAAGTCACTCCAAAAGTCAATGACGTTAAAATACTTTCAGAGTTGCCAATAATTATCCGCTTGCTTTTTACTTGTACGAGTGTTTCTGTGTGACAGATCTCTGCGTCTTTACTTTACACAACCTTTAAAGCATCCTCAGTCGTCAGGGTTTAACAAATCTGTGTGAATAACACTGCTTTGCTTAGCACTTGAAATATCAGGGCTGTTCCTTTATGTCCATTAGACTGATTAAACCTCGTAAGCAGAAACAAAATGACCTCTTTCATCATTAGAGGAACAACGCAATTTCTCTGAAGCAGGCGTTTCTGAATCGGTCCCAAGATTGTTTAATATACGAGAAAGGAATTTTAAAAAGGTCATCAGAAAAATTGGCAATACTACACAGCATATGAATGTAGACTCAAAATGAGATGGAAACTGTCAGTCTGGGTCCTTTTGTTCTCATGAGACAAAATACGTGCTACACTTTTAAAGATCCACGGGGTCAAATACCCTTTTTCACTTTTTTAGGGGTTTCAGCTCAGAGTTTGTTAAAAAAAGGAGGAGTTATTAAGCAACTACTTTGGGCTGAGGGAAGAAAGAGCAGCTGGAAACGGTGACGGATGAAAATGGAGATTTAAGTAAGCACTTTCGGGCCATACACACACTCACACACCTAAACACACACACTCAGGTAAGTAGGCTTTTATTGAATCGGCCCCAAGATTGGTAAATATACTAGAAAGAGAGAAAGAAAAAGCTCCTATATTCTGAAAAAGCAAATAGTATTTGGATGCAGGAAAGTCCAAAACAAAGCGGGGAATAGTCAGTGTGGGTTCTTTGGTTCTCATTATGAGACAAAATACTTGTGACACCTTTAAAGATTCACACATTTACAAACCCAAACACACACTCAGGTAAGCAGGCTGTTTTGAATCGGTCCTAGAAAAGTGAAAAGAAAGACCAAACATTTAGAGAAGAGTCATCCGGGTCTTTTTGTTTTCACTATGAGACGCAAATAGTTGGTTCAATTTAGATATTTTAAAAAGGCAGAGCCATTGAGCAACAACTTAAGCTACTTAATGAAAGGGGAACATTTAATGTGGGACAAAAGAGACAACAACATTTTTAGTTCAGTATAAAGTCATAGCCCACAAAACAAACTAAGTAAAATAGCATTTTTGTGTGTTTTTTAGGAATAGAATGTGTGTGAATGACAATTACAATTACTAACTGAAAAAAAAACAGAGAATGTAGTAAGTACTGTCGGGTTAACACACTCAAACACACCCAAAGCAGGCTTCTTAGTATGGGTCCTAAGATTGTTAGATATTCTAGAAAGAAACAAACAAACAAACAAAGACAGAAAGAAAGACAGAAAGAAAGACAGAAAGAAAGACAGAAAGACAGAAAGAAAGAAAGACAGAATGAAAGAAAGACAGAATGAAAGAAAGAAAGAAAGACAGAAAGAAAGAAAGACAGAAAGAAAGAAAGAAAGAAAGACAGAATGAAAGAAAGAAAGAATGAAAGAAAGACAGAATGAAAGAAAGAAAGAAAGAAAGAAAGACAGAATGAAAGAAAGAAAGAATGAAAGAAAGACAGAATGAAAGAAAGAAAGAAAGACAGAAAGAAAGAAAGACAGAAAGAAAGAAAGAAAGAAAGACAGAATGAAAGAAAGAAAGAATGAAAGAAAGACAGAATGAAAGAAAGAAAGAAAGAAAGAAAGACAGAATGAAAGAAAGAAAGAATGAAAGAAAGACAGAATGAAAGAAAGAAAGAATGAAAGAAAGACAGAATGAAAGAAAGAAAGAAAGAAAGACAGAAAGAAAGAAAGAAAGAAAGAAAGAAAGAAAGAAAGAAAGAAAGAAAGAAAGAAAGAAAGAAAGAAAGAAAGACAGAAAGAAAGAAAGAAAGAAAGAAAGAAAGAAAGAAAGAAAGACAGAAAGAAAGACAGAAAGAAAGAAAGAAAGACAGAAAGAAAGAAAGAAAGAAAGAAAGAAAGACAGAATGAAAGAAAGAAAGAAAGAAAGAAAGACAGAATGAAAGAAAGAAAGAAAGAAAGAAAGACAGAATGAAAGAAAGAAAGAAAGAAAGAAAGACAGAATGAAAGAAAGAAAGAATGAAAGAAAGACAGAATGAAAGAAAGAAAGAAAGAAAGAAAGAAAGAAAGACAGAAAGAAAGAAAGAAAGAAAGAAAGACAGAATGAAAGAAAGAAAGAAAGAAAGAAAGAAAGAAAGAAAGAAAGAAAGAAAGACAGAAAGAAAGAAAGAAAGAAAGAAAGAAAGACAGAATGAAAGAAAGAAAGAAAGACAGAAAGAAAGAAAGAAAGAAAGAAAGAAAGACAGAATGAAAGAAAGAAAGAAAGAAAGAAAGACAGAATGAAAGAAAGAAAGAAAGAAAGAAGAAAGAAAGACAGAATGAAAGAAAGAAAGAAAGAAAGAAAGACAGAATGAAAGAAAGAAAGAAAGAAAGAAAGAAAGAAAGAAAGAAAGAAAGAAAGAAAGAAAGAAAGACAGAATGAAAGAAAGAAAGAAAGACAGAAAGAAAGACAGAATGAAAGAAAGAAAGAAAGAAAGAAAGAAAGAAGACAGAATGAAAGAAAGAAAGAAAGAAAGAAAGACAGAATGAAAGAAAGAAAGAAAGAAAGAAAGAAAGAAAGACAGAAAGAAAGACAGAATGAAAGAAAGAAAGAAAGACAGAAAGAAAGACAGAATGAAAGAAAGAAAGAAAGAAAGACAGAATGAAAGAAAGAAAGAAAGAAAGAAAGACAGAAAGAAAGAAAGAAAGACAGAAAGAAAGACAGAATGAAAGAAAGAAAGAAAGAAAGAAAGACAGAATGAAAGAAAGAAAGAAAGAAAGAAAGAAAGACAGAAAGAAAGAAAGAAAGACAGAAAGAAAGACAGAATGAAAGAAAGAAAGAAAGACAGAAAGAAAGACAGAAAGAAAGAAAGAAAGACAGAAAGAAAGACAGAATGAAAGAAAGAAAGAAAGAAAGAAAGAAAGACAGAATGAAAGAAAGAAAGACAGAAAGAAAGAAAGAAAGACAGAAAGAAAGACAGAATGAAAGAAAGAAAGAAAGACAGAAAGAAAGACAGAATGAAAGAAAGAAAGAAAGAAAGAAAGACAGAATGAAAGAAAGAAAGAAAGAAAGAAAGACAGAATGAAAGAAAGAAAGAATGAAAGAAAGACAGAATGAAAGAAAGAAAGAAAGACAGAAAGAAAGACAGAATGAAAGAAAGAAAGAAAGAAAGAAAGACAGAATGAAAGAAAGAAGAAGAAAGAAAGACAGAATGAAAGAAAGAAAGAAAGACAGAAAGAAAGAAAGAAAGAAAGAAAGAAAGAAAGAAAGAAGACAGAATGAAAGAAAGAAAGAATGAAAGAAAGACAGAATGAAAGAAAGAAAGAAAGACAGAAAGAAAGAAAGACAGAAAGAAAGAAAGAAAGAAAGAAAGACAGAAAGATGAAAGATAGAAAAGAAAGAAAGAAAGAAAGACAGAAAGAAAGAAAGAATGAAAGAAAGAAAGAAAGAAAGAAAGACAGAATGAAAGAAAGAAAGAATGAAAGAAAGACAGAAAGAAAGACAGAATGAAAGAAAGAAAGAAAGACAGAAAGAAAGACAGAATGAAAGACAGAAAGACAGAAAGACAGAAAGAAAGAAAGACAGAAGAATAGAAAGAAAGACAGAATGAAAGAAAGACAGAAAGAAAGAAAGACAGAATGAAAGAAAGAAAGAAAGAAGAAAGACAGAATGAAAGAAAGACAGAATGAAAGAAAGAAAGACAGAAAGAAAGAGAAGAAGAAAGACAGAAAGAAAGAAAGAAAGAAAGAAAGAAAGAAAGACAGAAAGAAAGACAGAAAGAAAGAAAGACAGAAAGAAAGAAAGAATGAAAGAAAGAAAGACAGAAAGAAAGAAAGAAAGAAAGACAGAAAGAAAGAAAGAAAGAAAGAAAGACAGAAAGAAAGAAAGAAAGAAAGACAGAAAGAAAGAAAGACAGAAAGAAAGAAAGAAAGAAAGACAGAAAGAAAGAAAGAAAGAAAGAAAGACAGAAAGAAAGAAAGAAAGAAAGAAAGAAAGAAAGACAGAAAGAAAGAAAGACAGAAAGAAAGAAAGAAAGAAAGACAGAAAGAAAGAAAGAAAGAAAGAAAGACAGAAAGAAAGAAAGAAAGAAAGAAAGAAAGAAAGACAGAAAGAAAGAAAGAAAGAAAGAAAGAAAGAAAGAAAGAAAGACAGAAAGAAAGAAAGACAGAAAGAAAGAAAGAAAGAAAGAAAGAAAGAAAGAAAGAAAGACAGAAAGAAAGAAAGACAGAAAGAAAGAAAGACAGAAAGACAGACAGACAGAAAGAAAGAAAGACAGAATGAAAGAAAGAAAGAAAGACAGAAAGAAAGAAAGAAAGAAAGACAGAAAGACAGAAAGAAAGAAAGACAGAAAGAAAGAAAGAAAGAAAGACAGAAAGACAGAAAGAAAGAAAGACAGAATGAAAGAAAGAAAGAAAGACAGAAAGACAGAAAGAAAGAAAGACAGAAAGAAAGAAAGAAAGAAAGACAGAAAGAAAGAAAGAAAGAAAGACAGAAAGAAAGAAAGACAGAAAGAAAGAAAGACAGAAAGACAGACAGACAGACAGACAGACAGGGGTCATAAGAAAACTGTCAATACTCATAACTAATGCTTTTCTTCTTGCTATGAGACAAAATACTTGTGACACCTTGAAGGACACACGAGATGTAGTGAGACATTTCTGTTTTTCGGAGGCAGGGTTTACCTTAGAGCCTTTTAAGAAACACACAATCATTGAGAGGGTAATAAGTGACTACTTAGTCTGAGGCAAGAACAGATGGAAACCATGACAGAGGAACACAGAGAATTGGGTAAGCACTGCGCCTACACACACACACACACACACACACACACACACACACACACACACACACACACACACACACACACACACACACACACACACACACACACACACACACACTCAGGTTAAGTTCGCTCTCATTCTGCTTTGTTGCGATGCCATGGTGTGTAATCTCTGCTGCTCACCTGGTTCTGCTTAGACCTGGCTGTGGCAGAGCATGCTAAATCAGCATTACATCGGAGAGATACAAAGAAGAACAAAGGAGCTACTTCCCTCGTCTCTGACCACCTCTGTGTGTGTGTGTGTGTGTGTGTGTGTGTGTGTGTGTGTGCATGCGTGCGCGTGTGTGTGTGTGTGTAAATTCTCCTCTTGTCCTTTAGACAACTTCTTCCCGGTCCCTTGATTCTGCTTCTGCATCACTTATTGACTTTAAAATTCTCTGCACACGCTGTGAAATCACTGACTGATTTATCCTGATTAAATGTCCCTCTCTTACCTTTAAGATGTCATTGGGCATCACTGGGGGGGCGGCATTCTCCACCCAGTCAATGCCAGCCAGGAAGGCATGGTAGTCAACCTGGTCCCCGTCTGCAAACCTGATTAAAAACAGGAATTCAGAAACCTTTAGAATAAAAATACCACAGCTCCCGTTTTATTTAAACTGGAGATATTTTTGCTTCCAAGAGATTTTCCCGCCATGCCAAGAGAGATCTCATGGCACAGACCCGGGCTATACTTTACAGTGAGTGAATTCAAAAGGATGAGCCGTGGATCTGTGTGATGAGTGGCTCTTACTTGCTGAGCAGAGCTGTGAGCACGCTCTCGGGCAGGGGGAGATGGGAGGCCTTACAGACCCTCCTCACCTCTTGGGTGGAGAGACGGCCCGTCCTGCAGAGACACAGAAACAGAGACATGGGTATCCAGGGTGAAGAGAAGGCCACGATGTGAGACTAGAGGTTCCTTTGATTATTTGAATAATGCTTAAAGAAAAGAACCTCGCTCCTTTACTGAAAAGAATCCACACTTTGGGATATTTTTATAGAACCACGGAGCGACGGTGGGATTAGGAAGCTTTAAACCATCATTATTCTAGGGCCAGACTTAGGGGAAAAGCCACAACTCATGAACAGTTCCTGTTTCAAATGATTCTTTCACCAGGCAGTACGGTTTAGTTTTAGCTTTTCTTAATGGATATCGGTTTTATTTTGTTTCATTACACAGCTGAGTTGAATACTCCATTGTGATTGGTCAATTTGGACATTCAGTGGTGCAAATAAATAATGTTTATTAGTTATAAAAGTTAGGATTTGCTTCTGTAATACCAATGTCACATCATAAGGTCTGGCTTTTTGTTAATATTTAAAATGCTACCAATCTTATAACTATTTAGCATTTACAGAGAAATATCTCACACTGAATTTGTGTGAAGCCTTCGTCCAGGTTTAACCTAACATTTGTGTATTTGTTGTGCAATTTCCTGTTGGTATTAAGCATGTGGAACGAGAAGGAAGCGAGAGGGCTCAAACCTGAGTTACTTTCATTCACATTTCAGTAAAAAAAGAAACACATTTATATGATTTACTAGCCTGTTGTTCCATCTTACTTTCCAAGCGGACAGCCCTTATATTTTATCCAAGTGTGTGTGTGTGTGTGTGTGTGTGTGTGTGTGTGTGTGTGTGTGTGTGTGTGTGTGTGTAAGTGTGTGTGTGTGTGTGTGTGTGAAGCAGAGGATGTTTCTCTCTAAGACTACAGCTGTTTTCCACACTAATGTAATTCTTGTCGTGCCATCTTCAACACAGAGATGTTTATGAGCTGACACTGAGAGTGTCAACACACACACTCACACACACACACACACACACACACACACACACACACACACACACACACACACACACACACACACACACACACACACACACACACACACACACACACACACACACACACACACACACACAAACAGACAGCCAGCTTAACCCTCGAGCTCGGCAGATCTTTCTCTGCTAACCTGACCCGTGTTACAGCTCTACTACAAACACAGCGGTGTTTCATGCGCTGTACATGTGGCTTTATGTACAGAGAGAGCAAAGGAAAGGGACAGGCATGAAGGAAGACAGAAAGACACCCAGCATGTGTGTGTCCTCTGGCCTGAAAGACACCCAGCATGCGTGTGTGTGTGTCCTGAGAGACACCGAGCATGTGTGTGTCCGCTGGCCTGAGAGACACCCAGCATGTGTGTGTGTGTCCTGAGAGACACCAAGCATGTGTGTGTCCGCTGGCCTGAGAGACACCCAGTATGTGTGTGTCCTCTGGCCTGAGAGACACCGAGCATGTGTCTGTCCTCTCGCCTGCAAGACACACAGCATGTGTGTGTCCTCTGGCCTGAGAGACACCCAGCATGTGTGTGTGTGGCCTGAGAGACAACTAGCATGTGTGTGTCCTCTGGCCTGAGAGGCACCCAGCATGTGTGTGTCCTCTGGCCTGAGAGACACCCAGCATGTGTGTGTGTGGCCTGAGAGACAACTAGCATGTGTGTGTCCTCTGGCCTGAGAGGCACCCAGCATGTGTGTGTCCTCTGGCCTGAGAGATACCCAGCATGTGTGTGTGTGTCCTGAGAGACACCGAGCATGTGTGTGTCCTCTGGCCTGAGAGGCACCCAGCATGTGTGTCCTCTGGCCTGAGAGACACCGAGCATGTGTGTGTCCTCTGACCTGAGAGACACCCAGCATGTGTGTGTGTGTGTGTGTGTGTGTGTGTGTGTGTGTGTGTGTGTGTGTGTGTGTGTGTGTGTGTGTGTGTGTGTGTCCTCTGGCCTGAGAGACACCCAGCATGTGTGTGTCTTCTGGCTGGCAGAGTCTTCAGGCTCCATCTGGTTCCAATGCTGCTCTCTCTCCTGCTGGAACTAATCGCTGCTCTGAGATATGGGGCCCGAAACGGCACGATTGATGTCTTGTTGTGACGCTGCTGCCGTGTGTGTTTCTGTGTGTTTACGCTGCAACAGTGCTCTGTCTCATAGGGGGCCTCGGAGCCAAATGACTTCTCAAGCAATTTCCAAAGGGTGGAATAAAATCATTTTGGATTTGTTTAGGTGTAAGGTAATCCAGAAACCTCTGTCTCATTCAGTCTTCAAACCGTCTACATGTTCCCATATTATCCTGTGATTTAGTGTTGGTTCATGCAAAGAGTAGAGGTGAAAAAAGTCAACGTTGTAATAAACCAGAAGGAACAACTTTTCATTTTGTTATAGGACGGTCAGACATCGCTTTCCCTGTCTCAACTACAACCGATCAACCAGATTTCAGTCTTTCGAATAAAGATCCTGCAAGAAAGAAGCTGACGAAAAAATATTTGCTAAATATTTGTAAAGTCTTCTAGTGTATGCTAGACATTAAGCTAGCATCTGTACCTGTGTGTGTGTGTGTGTGTGTGTGTGTATGTGTGTGTGTGTGTGTGTGTGTGTGTGTGTATGTGTGTGTGTGTGTGTGTGTGTGTGTGTGTGTGTGTGTGTGTGTGTGTGTGTGTGTGTGTGTGTGTGGCTGCCTACTTGTGTCTGTCGCTGTGTCTGAGGTTTTTGGCCATGTGAGGAAGATCTTCAAACTGCTTCTTCTTCAGGATGTCCTGGGCCACAGCCAGCATCAGACCCACGTCGGCCTCGGGCTGCTCGCTCAGTGAGAAACACCGGGCCAGAACCAGAACCTCGTGCTTCGACAGGCCGCAGTCCAGACCCGACAGCAGGCTTCTGTGGAGGAGCGTACAGGCACGTTAACAGGGACAACTGAAGGTGTCACAGTCCTGAGTTTCTCTTTTTGCTAATTTTCCTGTAATATTTACTGGATTTGAAATTGATTGGTCATTATCTGAAATCAATTATGTCTCCCTGCCGCAGGTTTGATTTGTTCTTCCTGGTTTTACACACATATATTTGATGATTACTATTTCAAACATTAACAAGTTGTTAACTTTATCAAAAAAGCTTACACATCAGGTGGATTGAAACGCATCAAACGCAACAATAACAAACAGTAACGGAGTGTGTTGCCGTTAAAGTAGCGGAGATTATGGGAGTTGTTGTCTTAATAGCCACTGCAGGAGGTTTTTATCAGGAGCAAAATAAACTGCAGAGGTCTCCTTCTCTCCAACAGTCTGGATGTTTAAAACCAGTAAAAACACTGAAAAAAGAGGCTTGAATGAAATAGAAATCTGTGTTTCTAAATGACACACAGGATGAAGGGCTACAAGCTAATGGCTAACGATTGCTTAGCTCCTTTTTATTATGATAAGTTAAGATCCAGACATCCAATGACTTAAATCTTTCATTCAGTAGACTCTGATGCTCCCCTTATATCCACATGTATCTATGTGTATAAAATATTGCAACAGGGACTGCAGTACTGTACCTGAACGACTCATAGGGGATGAAGCCGGTCTTGCTGGGGTCGCTGAGCGCCAGGAACTTCCTGATCTCGCTCCGTTTCTCCTCCCCGATGGACCGCAGTTTACTCAGGATGTTTCCCACGTTGGCTTTGGGGAACTTCAGACGATAACAGACAAAAATCCAGTGTTATGTAACTCCAGTGAACGAAGGCCTGCTCCAAAGACCAAACACTGCTAGGGACACGAAACCCAACATAATCCTACTCCTCCGTACCTCCTCAGCATGTTTCTCCATGTAGTTGAGGGTGTACTCATCAGCGTCCAGGAGTTGAAAGGGCTTATCGTTGAGGCAGACGGTCGCTCCGATGTACAGATCCTGAGCGGTGAAGTACTCATACGGCCGGCTGGTGAACAGCTCCTGGCCCGGCTTCATTACCCGGCCACGCTCCAGGAACTTACCACCAATCACACCTGAGGGAGGCATGGTGTTTAACATCACGTATTTGATCTTTTTCACTGAAAATCAAACGTGGACATTACGGTCTTGAATAACTTTATGATAACTCCTTCTTCATGTGGCCCTCATCCTCTTCTTATACAAATTCACACTTTTTGTCTCCCAATTTCTTTTCCTTTCGATTTACTTTTCAAACTTCAGTTTTTTTTTCAAACTTTCAACTTATTTGAATTTTCGACTATTTCCTCAAATGTTTCACTTTTTCCAAAAAATTCTGACTTATTTTCAAATTTCTGCCTTTTTTTTCTCAATTTCGACTTTTAAAAATGTCCCAGTATTTTCTAATTTTCTAACTCTTTCTTCATGTGTCCCTAATCATCTTCTTATCCAAATTAATTTGACTTTTCAAATTGTTCAACTATTTCTTCATAAATTATCCCTTTTTTCCTAAAATATAAACATTTTTTCATTTTCTTTCTAAATGTTCACTTTTATGTCGGATTATTTCTTTAAATTATCCTTTTTTTAATTGAACTTTCTATTTTCCCTTGGTTTCCTGGTATCCTGACTGAACGTCATCTGTGTTATCTTATTTTTGGAATTGGAAAGTGAGTCTGACAGACCTGATATTTTGAGAGCTTTAGATCTAATCAATTAATCAATTAATTGGAGGAGCTATGTTCCATGTATCTCTCTACCTGAGTTCTTCTGTGGACGCTCAAAGACACAGATGGAGTCGTCGCTGAGGTAGAAGGAGATGACGAACACTCTTTCTCTGTCCACAGGATCGCTGGTCACCATCTTGGCACGGAAGTCCAGCACATTGCTTTCTAGGCCACATCTAGGAGATCACACAGAGAGCAGAGTCAGACACAAACATCTCAGCGTGTCATTTGATTGCGAGCTGTGTGACCGCAGCTCATCCCACCTGTCTTTCGCAATAAACTTCTTGAAGTCTTTCTGCGGGGGCTTGGGCACCAGGCCCTGGCAGGAGCTCAGCGAGTCCTCCTGCGAGCCGAAGCCATTGTAGGGGGGCACCGGCCTCGGGGGCTTCGGAGCCGGGGGGGATTTGTACTGCACCGGAGTGAAGTCCTCTGGAGGGGTAAGAAGAGACAAAGCACTTCAGAGGAAGAGTTTGTTGAAAGATGATAACCTAAATGTGTGTGTTTGCCCACGGACAACTTAAGGTAAAAGAGAAAATCCACCACAGGGATTTTGGCCTTTGAGACCATTTACATGCACTAAAACATACATAAGACACTACAGTAAAGGGAAGACCCCATGAAGCAGAACAGGGCCTCTTTAAGGTTTATCGTTTTCTCTACTTTATGAATTCTCTGTAACCATATCATGTCACTAAAATGCAGATGAATAAAAAGAAGAAGAAAGACACCCAGGAGCAGGAATAATCAGAGGGTCTCGACCCCGAGCCAACCTCTGGCTGCTCTCAGTCAGAAAGACCCTCCATCACTTGGCCTGCTTTAATGCCGTGACGAATGCATCGAGCCCCAGAAACCTGCCAGGGTGGCAGACAGGTCCGGGAGCAGCTTGGGTTTCTTTAAACTGTGGAGGCTTGCAGACACGGCAGCGCTGCAGGGCACGGTGTCTGATGTCGGCCCACAGAGCTGCTCAACTCTGTAATTGCGTCTTACATGTTTATCCTCTGACCGCAGAGTGAAACAGAGCATTGCATAGGCTAATAAAGGAAAGGCAAGGCAGGTTTATGTACTCACAGCAACTATGAAGGAAGCAAAAAGGAACCCAATATTAAAAGACATTTAAACACAATAAAACCAGAGCCTAGAGAACAGAAAACAAAAAGCTTAAATATAATTCAGGTAAAAATGACATGTTTTCGATTTGTATCATGAACATAACACATTAATTTAATCCTTGATTCCCGTATGCTTATGTCTGCAATACATGTTGACAAATGAACAAACTATAAAGACCTCTGAAAAACATCTGGAGTCAGTCTGCAGCTCATCCTGGTGCTTGCTCTTACTGCCCCTCAGTGTTCATATGTATATATTGCAGGCATAACCAAGAATATTAAAGGTCCCCTATTCTACTCTTTTTCCACAATATATTCCAGGTCTCAGATATATAGAGCATGTTCCAAAAGTGCTGATTATGTGTCTGTAGCTTTAAATGCTAATGAGCTGCTGCTGGCCACGTCCCTCTGAGAGATGATTGGCCAATTGTATTTCAAGTAACACCTAGTTTCACTTACCTATGCCGTATTTGGAGCGGTAGTGCTCTTTGGTGTAGTCGTCACAGTCGGTGATGATCACCCTCCTTCCCCACAAGTTCAACTCTCCCCCCACCCTCAGATCACTGTCCTTACAGAAGTCCTCCTGCACAGCTCCCGTCTGCAAGAGAGAAGACAGAGGGGAAGATGAGACAGAAAGAACGCTGTAGCATTCATTTTGATATTAACTATTTTGGAATCGGACCTAAAGTTGACCCTGATAGCGTGGGGTGGCCAAATATTTAAGATGTATAAAGCTAATGTTAGCTAATGTTGGGCTATAAAGGAACTAGAGCACGGTCACATGACTTCACGTCCCAACCGCTAAGCTAAAGGAGGCTAATGTTGGGCTATAAAGGAACTAGAGCATGGTCACATGACTTCACGTCTCAACCGCTAAGCTAAAGGAGGCTAATGTTGGGCTATAAAGCAACTAGAGCACGGTCACATGACTTCACGTCTCAACCGCTAAGCTAAAGGAGGCTAATGTTGGGCTATAGAGGAACTACAGCACGGTCACATGACTTCCCGTCACCACCGCTAAGCTAAAGGAGGCTAATGTTGGGCTATAAAGGAACTACAGCACGGTCACATGACTTCACGTCACCACCGCTAAGCTAAAGGAGTTTAATTTTTTGCCCGTAATGATGTTTAGTCGTCTCATTCAGCCACTTATTAGCAACTGCTGTTTTTTTAATTCACCAGTGGGGTATCACAGCAGTCTCTAGACACTGCAAAGACACTTTGTGAGCCGTCAAACAGCATTTCATTTTCTAACTGCTTTGTTGTCATATATCAGGTCATACTTTGAGGCTGTCCAGCAGGTAGCATTTTCCCTGACTGTTGGAGGCGAACACATTGAGCACTGTGCGGTCCGTCATCTGTCCAGGCTGCTTCATATGGGCTGAATGCTGCAGAGAAATAACAAATGCCACAGACAGATCCTCATTTTACAAGATATTCACAGACCTCTGCATGCAAATATGAATACACACATCTGGAGAGAGAGATAGAGAGAGCAAAAGATAGATAGGTAGAAAGAGAAAGACAGAGTAAAAGAAGACAGCAACAGAGTAGAGAAGTGATGGTGGATTGTGGTCAACCTTTAGAGCTGACATTTAATAAAAAAGGCATCAGAACAAACACAATTACTGGAGTGAAAACACACACACACACACACACACACACACACACACACACACACACACACACACACACACACACACACACACACACACACACACACACACACACACACACACACACACACACACACACACACACACACACACACACACACACACACACACACACACACACACACACACACACACACACACACACACACACACACACACACACACACACATGATTGAGGCCTGGCTGTCTTTCAAGATGAATTAGGCTTGAGTCAGTAACTGGAGGAGAAAGGCAGACTGCTTGAGGGAGACTGGAAGCTACAGCCTGTCAGACTGAATGAGGAGGGATGGTTTGGAGAATGATGCAAAAAAGGCACCCAACCAGAAGAGAGGCCTTTAGATTAATAATACCAATCTGCAATAGCATGGCAAACGTGCAGGAAATACATTATTTGAAATCGTGCAGCCCTCATTGATAAACTTCCTTTGTGTCTTCACCACCTGTCATGATTTATCAAATTCTCAGACATGTTCCCCCTCTATATTTAGCAGAAATTCCCATAACCTGTGTTTATTCTAATGTCGTCGACACTCCTCGAACAGATACGGTCGCAGCGCCTCACCCTGGGTAGTTTGCTGCGGTGGAGGAACTTGGAGGGGTTATCCCTGCCGGAGTTGGGGGGGATGATCTCCAGGACCTCCACGGTGTCGTCGGACAGGTAGTAGTGCAGGATGAGCTCGTGGGGGTCCCCGAACACGCTCTCTGAGTCGTCCCAGAAGCAGTTGAAGCGCAGGACTTTGCGGTCGTGGTCCAGGAACTGCTTCAGAGTGTCTCGCCTCTCGTACGGCCGCAGTGGCGTCATACTTTTCTCAACCTGGAAGAAAGGAATTATATTAAATAAGATGAAACAACACGTGTGTGTCCTTGCACTTCCCCCCAAATTACTCTTGTGGGGATTGTCCACAGTATTGATGCATGTAAAGCGCCTTGAGCAGTTGGAAAAGCACTAAAATAAATGCAACAAATTAATATTATTAATATGAAAACGTTGTAGTTGTGTCGCTGATCAGAAATGTGTGTCCTTGCATTACTTTTTTCTCACTTTTGGTTATATTTTTGGCTCTAATTTTGATCAGAAACCGTATGAGGTGTAGTACTTAATTGTGTCATTGTTGTTTTTATGAGAATAACTAAACAAAATGAAGCATTTAAAAAAAGAATGGTGTAAATCTGACACCCACCTGTTCCCGCAGGGTGCTGTACGGGTCATCAGGGACCGTGGTGGGGTTGTTCAGGATCACCCCGAGATTACTGAGGAAGTTCCTGGTGAAGGAGTCACAGTTGGTCACAGTGAAAGTGTGTGAGTACAGCACCATCTGTTGGTTCAGGTTGAAATGGAAAATGTTGTAGAACCGGTCATCATCTGGGGGGGGCAGGGGGATGCGCTGCCGATGAAGAAAGGTTCCTG
Organism: Eleginops maclovinus; assembly: GCF_036324505.1. Lineage (NCBI taxonomy): Eukaryota > Metazoa > Chordata > Actinopteri > Perciformes > Eleginopidae > Eleginops > Eleginops maclovinus. Next base: position 1,737,996 of record NC_086355.1, read on the forward strand.
TCGCGAGGAAAACACAACACAGGGACGGATAAGAACTTACTCATCATATCTTAGAGACGTGTGCACTTTGGGTGCTGAATCATGAGGTAAGTCTAAGTCTAGAATGCATTCAAGAACATGACATTCACACCTTGAGGGATGCCACTGTTCTTTGACTCTGGCTCCACCACCTGCATGGTGTCGTCCTCCAGGAAGAAGAAGATCTTACACTTCCTGATTCTGTACGTGTCATTGCAGGCCTGGGGCACAGCTTCATAAAAGTATGCTTCAAAACACAGAGCCTGTGGGGGTATAATAATAGTCCCAATATTAGTAATCAACAACAATACAACCTACGACTGTTTAAAAAGATAGTTGGATGGATGGATGGATGGATGGATATGGATAGATGGACGGACGGACGGACGGATGGATGGTTAGATAGAGGGATGGATGGATGCATGCATGGATGAATGGATGGATGGATGAATGGATGGATGGATGGATGGATAGATGGATAGACGGATAGATTGATCAGAAATGGAAATAGATCTTTACCTGTTTGTCGAAGGCCACCCATGCAGGTAGATCGCTGCCCTGTCCTCTGGGGTAGACCGAATACTTTGGTTTGATCTCCTGGCCGAGTAACAGCTCTCCCCCGATGCCCGGCTTCTCCAATCCCATCAGCAGAGGGACTCCGTTGGAATAATCAAAATGTTGGGATTTATGGAACCTGTCTTTCCCCAGCTGGAGTACAGAAAGGAGAACATGATCAAGAATTATCTCTCCCTATAAAGGTGTGTAACATGGGATTATAAAGCATTACATTAATATATACAATTATTATTGAATTACTGTCAATTTGACATGAGTTTTACCAAAACTAACATGTTTTTTTAGGGGTTTTTCACTTGACAAGCAGTTGTGTATCCCTTTAATGTGAGCTACATTAGTACATGTTATAAATAACAGTATTTAGTTGTATCAGCTATATACCTACAAACATTAAGGTTTAATTGCTTACACATTTTTAAAGTATATAGTACACTTGTTTATATGTTCAGCAGATTGGTAAATTAGAGTATTCTATTTTATTCTGATTATTTTATAATGTTTGGATACTCCTCTGAATATAGGTCTTTTGCTTGTAACAAAACCATTTCCCAACTTGGGATAAATAAAGTATCCATCAGTCTATCATTTACCTAACTAACTAACTAACTAACTAACTAACTAACTAACTAACTAACTAACTAACTAACTAATTAACTAAACTGATACACCAGTTAGCTCCGGAGCTAGCATGCTACCTAGCTTACATTATGTTATTCACACCTAGCTAGCTTCTAAATATGTTGTAAATATAATAAAATGAAAAAGCAAATTTCAGCTAAAGTAGAACCATATGTCTGCTGTAATATTACCTGTTTATTTCGGGAATACCCGGGTAGAAATGGCAACGACATGGCTGTATTGTTGTAAAAACCGTCCGATTATCTTCTCAACTGCGTTTGAAAATACTGTTTGTTACGGTTGCCATAGAAGCGTCTCCTAGCAACGTTTAGGGAAACTGTTGGTACGTTTTGTTTGTTTAAAACAGCTGACAGTAAACAATAACATACACTGTACACAACAGGGAACCACTGCGGGTAAGATGTGAGCATGTGTTGGTACTGAAATGTAGCACAAAACTTGATTGAACTTAACTTTGTCTCAAAAACACAGAAAACGATTTCCTTTTTTAGCCTTTTCACTAAATATGCTAACCCTGGATTTCCTCAGATGTTAAAATACATGACATTATAGTAATTTATAGGTCATTTTGCGGATTTAAAGCTACTAAAAATAAGTGCAATAAACCAGCAACCCTGAAGTACACTAGCTTCAAATAAACCAAACCATGTTTCAGGCTAAGTACATTATTATTCATTTTTCCAAAGCGAGTATTATTGGAGTAAACACACATTTAAGTAAGTGAAGAAACCAATAAGAGAAGGAATGAAACCAAAATATTTGACCATACATTAAGAATAAACATTGCATTGAAAAGTCTAACGGCGATTCATGAGTTACCATTTTACAGGTAGGACACACACCTCAAATTGCCCTTTGATTATAGGCTCATGCTGTAAGTGAACGTAAAACCAAACCCTAAAGATAATAAACCCATAACATACGACTGAAGACGACCAAGATTCAAGGTCAAGAGGGATAAGCAATTAATGAATAAAGGTACATAATTAATCATAAAGTAAATGCAAAAGATTTCAAGTGTTTTTTTTAGTTTTATTTGTTCATCAAACATACATTTGTAGACAAACCACAGCTTTCAGTTCTTAAAGCTTCAATTTATTGCTGAACAAAATGCATTACATAAAAAAGGAGAGATGCAGGAGAGGCTGACATAACCCAACAAACTGTAGCACCTTTCAAAAATATGTTCCTCTCACATCCATCGGCTCTCTAACCCTGGAGATGATTGACTACCACGGATTTAAAATATGACCTAAAGGCACCACCTGCAACGTGAAGGTGAGTTTAACTATACTTCATTACGCTGCGTGTGCTTGGCGTCAGGTTTGCAACAAGGCAGCGATTAATGATGTATAATGTTTTTGGAACAAAGTAAATAAATAAAAACATCCTAATGGCTTTTACCCTTGGAGAACAACACTTTGCATGATATGCATCAATATTTGGCCTGGGGAGTGGAGCGTTTTAAGAGGGTCTATCAAAGAAGTCCCACATTATATCGACCATGCTTTAACAGAAGACAAAAAGCAGGTGCAGCGTATGTCGAAACACACAGCTACAGGCTAATCTGAAGTAGGTTGCTTGCTGTGGAAACTCTTTAAAACCTTTCCAGCAATGATTGATAAAGTTTCCCTAAAGTTTTTCCACAACATCGAGGGAACACGGACTCTTCTTCTTTGGTGGAAACTAAGACACCAGGCCGAGCAGGAAGCCTCCGGCGAATCCGCTCGTCACTACAATGTTCTTCTTCACGAACTCTGTGGACTGGAAAACACGTTTCAGTTTATAAAGAAAAGTTATAAACCTTCCAGACTGGCATTCATTTACATAAATTCAATACAGTTGAAAAAGCCTTTTAAGTCCTGATTATATCATCTCTGCAACTGCTGATTATACTCATATTAGACTTTATTTTCTACTATGAGGTGATGGTAAAACTTTAAAAGATCCCCATCACATCTTCACAGAGTAAAAGCAGTGTCTTCAAATGTCTTGTTTTCTTCCACCAAAAGTCAAAATACACAAAAATACTTAGTTTACAACGATGAAATACAAAGAACAGCTGGAAATCGTCTCATTTTGGAGACTGGAATCAAAGAATATTGCATTTTACTTCTCAGCTTGTAAAATGCTGGTATATGTTAAAAAAGTGACTTTGGATAATCCTTTCAGCTCTACATAATACAAAACTTCAAATCTAATTGCTCTTTATGTGAAAAGCAAAGCATTTAATTTATATAGCGCTTATCCAAGTCCTCAAAGAAACCTTACAAAAACATTTCATATAAATCATTCAACAAACATGCATACAGGAATAAACGCGTGATGCAATGACATGAATTGAGAGAAAATACAAATAAACTAAAGAACAGATTCATCACTAAACTCTCACCTTCTCAACGAAAGTGTTTAGCTCGGGGCGGGCCTGATCGGTGCCTTTCTTTAGCTGCTTCTTGGCTTTGTTGACGTCCTTCTCTACTCTCTTCCAGTCCACCTGGATGTAGCCGCTATTGTTAGCTATCTGGAGAGAGAGACAAGCAAAGGAAACACAGATGAGAAGCAGATTCACCGTAATTTATTTCTGCTGAAAGGTTATTGCCTGGTTATGAATGAATACCTGTAACAGCAGAAGACCTCCTCCTACTGATGTAGCTGCAACTTTCCCCACCTTCTGGAAGAGATATCCTGCACACCTTAAATAAATCCAGACAGGGTATAAAGGTTAATGCACCATAAACAAGACTCTGTATTAACCATGTATCCCTGCACTATACCTCAGCTTTATATGCAACCTCACCTGGACTCATCCCTTCTGTTAACCTCTTCATTTGTGTATAATCCAAACTGTTTACATGGTTTTAGCATTGTTAACTTTTCAGATTTAGACCTAATTGTCAACGTTATATAAACCTCTATATAATTACACTCTTCTAACTTTGTATTACTGCTGCAGAGCAAATCCTTGGAATAAAGACATGTTATCATAGGCTTTGCATGACAGTGAAATCACTTAAGACACTTAAAGTATTTAGATATCGTTTGTGTATGATACCCCAACTGCACCATGATGAACTCTAAAGATAGAAACCATGGGATTTGTTTTAAAATCAAAAGGTACATCGGAAAATAAGCAATGAGTTAATCTTTTTAGCCATATTAATATAGCTGTATAAAAACAGCTATATTTGATCCTATATCGTATTGCTATACTACATATGTGATATTGTATTACTACCTTTACACCTAAACTATACCTCATGTCACATACGCTCATTATCCATCATACTACACTACAATATGTTAAAATCTTCAGCATCATAATCTATTTGGTTTATAATAAAGCAGTAACTAAGCTGTTATTTATCATGTCAACAGTCTGGTGTACACTGGTAACAAAGACTTGCTGACTCTACACTTTACAATAGTGTGTCGTTTTTATTCCTTTTTCTTATTTTTCTTTCACTTTTCTGCACTATTTCTATCATTGTGTCGCTGTAACAAACAAGTTTCCCATCTATAAATCCATAAAGGCTCATCTTAGCCCTTAGAAAACTAAACGATAGTTATCTAGGAGCCCCTGAAGGCCTCACAATGCATTCCCAATGAGAGTCCTCACCATCCACTCACTCCTCCGATGGCTAACTGCGTGGCCACGGAGTATTTCTCTGCTACGGGGCCGGAGTTCTTCCCGAAAAGGCGGTTCCACCATCGCTGGCGTTTGGCATATTCTGTCAGGTCCACCACCTTGTCGTAAATCTCCTCCTCCAGCTCTTTACGTACATGGAAAAAAACATAAATAGTCAGCAGCAAATCAATTCAAGACATAAAGGCTTTATTATCATATGCACATCAGGTACAGCAAAGTTTGACATGAAAACCTGTAGTCTTAGGCTCCTCCAACAATGCAAAAATACAATATAACATGACATTCAAGAAATATAAATAGTGCAGGAAGAAAAAGAAATAAAATAGTGCAAGGAAATGGAGGAAAGTCTCATTATTGTGTAAGTAAAATGCAAAAATAAGTCATTTATATTCATGTAAAATCGAATACAATTCAAAACAGGATGTAAAATAATAAACAGTGTAATAAAATACAGCATTTGGTAATAAAACATAAATGTGTGGACTGTAAACAGATGTATTTGCTATAAACATGGGGGTATAAAGGATCTCAGCCAGTAGTGCCATGTTAAACAATCTGTCTTAAATTGCATACACATTGTGATATAATTCACTGTTCATTTCAACATCTATTTAGTCTCATTTCCCCACGTTTATATTATATTACAGCATTGTTTCTTCTATGCAGTATTTAGTTGTACATTCTGTTTCATTTTACATGCATCACATAAACATGGTGTATATTCCTGCATCTCATATCACTTGAACTATATTTATCACCCTATTTATCACCCTATATCTTTAGCATATTATGTGTTGCACTGTCATTCTTGGAGGAGCCTGGAGCTTAACACATAACACACACATAGCTTAACAACATGTGACAATAAAGCCATTGAATCATACGAATACTTAAATACTTAATAAATACTAAATGAGCAATACACCATAGAAGTTCATGTTTAAGATACAGGGGTGATAGCATGACACTGCTAGCTGACGGTATCTCCATTAGTAGCTGCATTCAGAACTTATGAAAGTTGTTAGCACCATGATGTATAAAGAGAAGTGGATACACCATTGATTCCTATGAGAGTTGCACAGTGGCGCATGAAGCCCAAAATAAAGCCACTGAAGAGTTAGAAAGCACCCGGATGTGGGCCCATAGAGCATGCGCAGTTGAGTTGTCATTAAGCCCGTGCAGTCATATGAATGGAAAGACAAAATAACTCTGGATTCAGCTTTCAGCGCATTTTTACAACGTTAACACACTAATACTTTAAAGAAGGACTATACAAAAGTGCGTGCTGCGTAGTTAATATAGCTAAACAACGATTACACGCTGATTTAGAGACGTGTCTTTCCCAATGTACTTCAATGGGAGTTGTAGTACCACCATTTGGCCACTGAGTTCGTTCATAAAAAACGGCTTCAACTTTCTCGCAATAAGTTAGCATCACACAGTTGGAAAGTTAGCTAAAACCGCTACGTTTGAAAACATTCAGTATAAACGGGACAATAAATAGAGTTTTAGAAATTTAAAATATGAGTTCATAAATTAGCTTCGTTTGTATATAATGTTCTGAATGACCGCCGGTTGATGATATTAGTTTATAGGCCTGCTTACCCTTGTCGCGGTTCGCCATTTTGCAGTGTCTGTGCGGCTTTCTGTTCTCTTAAACATCCCATAATAGTTTCATCCAATCTGTCCTCAGATAACTGCTGCACATCCGGCGTCATTTGCATAATTATAACAAGTGAACGGTTTAAACCAACAAGAAAAGGCTGTACTAAAAATAACAAAACTAAAACATCATTTACTGTTTGAGGACAATGGATGTGTAAAGAGAAAGATATAACACTAATAATAATAAGTATTATTGTTATTATATTGTATTTAATATAGGAACAAGAATTATATATATTTATATGTAATGAAATAATAGTAAGAGGGACAAAAGTTAAAACAATGCAATAGTTTTAAACCCTGTATGCAGCAAATTAGTTTCATGCTCTGTATTAGAACTAATCTTTATCAAGTTAGTTTATCGTATTTATACTGTGCAGTATTACATTTTACATTCAGTTTCATCTTGTCCTATTTTTACTTGCACTATTGTGTCATTATTATATTTTTGGCCCTAGTTTATGTCTGTATACTATAATATTCTGCACTGTTGGAGGAACCTGGTACTGGTAAAATGCACTTTAGGTATTTAAGAGACAACTATTGACTTTCTTTCATCGTTACATATATTGTGGTGCACTGTTTTATGGTTGCTATAGCTATCAATGTATAATAAGAACGTTGAATGAATCTAGGAGATATCACAGTGTTGATCTTGTCAAACTGACAATAAGAATATTTAGATCATCTATTCATCAAAACACTAACAAGCAGATAGGAGTGTAGAAAAAAAGCAGAAAGATAACAAATGTGTGGCCAATGTAAGACGATAACAATACCCCTGAACAATTCTGCTCACACTACCTTATTACAATTAAATTAGAATTAAAAAAGATGCAACTACTTTGCATACTTGTATAA